>NC_132899.1:33025931-33128553 GCF_030463535.1 Salminus brasiliensis | reverse complement strand
TTGCCACGTTTCCACATCTGCAGGGTTTCTGAGATGGGTCTGAGTCATGCTCCTGACATTGAGAGTAAGAATTAGAGGAAGCCTCTGCCTCTATATAAAGCTCAGCAGGCCATATAAAAACCGGGCTGATTGCACGCTCTGCTATTAGCCTTCCTTCGTTTGAGGCTCTAGCCGTGGCCTGGGCTTTGATGCCTCACCTCAGACGACAGTGGGGAACATCTCGGAGGTTCTGAGGAGGCCAGGCGACACCAAAACCTCTATATACATACATTGAATGGACAAAAGTATTGGGACACCATGTATTAAAAAGAATTTCTCCTGCTTTTGTCAGAGTAACTGTCTCTACTGTCCAGAGAAGAAGGCTTTCTACTAGATTTTGGAGCAGCGACAAAAGCTTTGGAAAATCATAATCCCACCTCATCCCAAACTCCCCAACTCATCCCATTCAAAAGTATTGGAGCACCACCACCATCACTCCAGAAAAGTTCTTTCACTGCTCCACAGCTCAGTGCTGGGGGGCTTTATACCCCTCTAGCCCACGTCTGGCATTAGGCAGCATGGTGCCCATAGGTTCATGTTGATCTGCTTCAGGGAGTCCTATTCTATTGGCAGTACTTCTCTACAGGTACTAGACAAGCTGTGTGTGTGCAGATCTGTGTCAGCAGTGGGTGCAGCTTAAAGTAGCATAAGATGGGGTGTCCACAAACCTCTGGACATATAGTGTATGTGTATGTATATATATAAATATAGTAAATAAATTCTTTAATGGCGGTAGACAAACCTCATCACCTCCAGTCCCGATGGTGGAAACCTCTTTAAGCTTTATCTCCATTTGTAAGAGCGCACTTTTACACGGACAGCTGTGCTCCACTCTCTCGCAGGTGGAGTCTGTGACAGCAGGGCAGTAATTTACAGTTTCCTTATGTAGCCCTTCCACAGATGACCTGGATAAGCTGGACGTAAAAGACAGGCTCAGTGTCTGCGCAGCACCTAAACCTAATCTAAACCTTAACCTACACCTTAATCTACACCTAAACCTAATCTAAACCTTTACCTACACCTTAATCTACACCTAAACCTAATCTAACCCTTTACCTACACCTTAATCTACACCTAAACCTAACCTAAACCTTAACCTACAGTTTAATCTACACCTAAACCTAATCTAAACCTTAATCTACATCTAAACCTAATCTAAAACTTAACCTACACATTAATCTACACCTAAACCTTAACCTATGCCTTAATCTACACCTAAACCTTAACCTACACCTTCATCTACACCCAAACCTAATCTAAACCATAACCTACATCTTAATCTACACCTAAATCTAATCTAAACCTTAAATTACACCTTAATCTACACCTAAACCCAATCTTAACCTTAATCTACATCTTAATCTACACCTAAACCTAATCTAAACCTTAACCTACAGTTTAATCTACATCTAAACCTAATCTAAAACTTAACCTAAACACATTAATCTACACCTAAACCTAATCTAAACCTTAACCTACACCTTAATCCACACCTAGACCTAATCCTAACCTTATACTACACCTTCATCTACACCTAAACCTAATCTAAACCTTAACCTACACCTTAATCCACACCTAATCTAAACTTTAATCTACACCTTCATCTACACCTAAACCTAATCTTAACCTAACCTTGATCTACACCATAATCTACACCTCAACCTAATCCAAGCCCACCTTGACCTACATCTTAATCTACACCTAAACCCAATCTAAATTTAGACCTTAATCTACACCTAAACCCAGTATAAATCTACACCTTAATCTACACCTAAACCCAAACTAAAACTAGACCTTAATCTACACCTAAACCCAGTATAAATCTACACCTTAATCTACACCTAAACCCAGTCTAAACCTAGACCTTAATCTGCCTTATTCTAAACCGAGTCTAAACCCTTATTCTGAACCTAATTGTAATCACACTGAAATGATGAATCCATACTGTCTGATTTTCTCCAGCACTGTTTTATCAATTCTTCTTCATGTGTGTTTGTGTGTCCAACAGCGCTACCAGTGGACGGCTAATGAAACTGCAATTTTAGATGGCGTAGTCACAGTGGCCTCATTCAGATCACTTGCAGATCGTGGGAAAAAAACGAATCTGTCCTGGAATCACCCCTGAGGTTCCCTGGGAAACTAGATTCCCTGTGAATTCGATTCCTGACCACTTCTGCTTCTTGATCTGCAGAGCTGCCCCACGCGCCGGCTGATGCTCACAGCTAGCGGAGAGGAGCAGGGAGCTGGATTGGAACTGGCACCCCACTGCAGCCTCACACAGTGGGGGCATTCATCCCCTGCTCGCGCTCCCGTCCACACCATTCATCCGACAGGGGCTATGTTATGCCAACCAATCTGTGAGCTTCTCCCAGAGGAAATGTCCACTTAGTTCAGGAAGTCTGAGGTTTCCCTCAGGTTCCTTTGATTCCTGATGCTGGAGGAAACATCCAGGGGCTCAAACACGGGTCAGAGCAACACAGGTAAGCGCTGGGGGTCTGTTTAAACTCTGTCTAAGGTTTTTGGAGAACAGGTGTTATGTAATGAGGCGATTTAGATACATATGTTAAATGTTGCCATGGAGATTTAGAGAGGGAAACATGTAGGGTCACCAGTTCAGGGCAGGGTGCATGAGATGTTCAGTCATCAGCTAAAGAGATAACATTAGAATAAACCCAAATAAACACAAAGTCAGTGGTCAGTGAGAGTGTCTACCTGTAAATAACTCTATATAACATTAGAATAAACCCAAATAAGCATAAAGTCAGTCGTGCGTGAGTGTGTCTACCTGTAATTAACTCTATATAACATTAGAATAAACCCAAATAAACATAAAGTCAGTGGTCAGTGAGAGTGTCTACCTGTAATTAACTCTATATAACATTAGAATAAACCCAAATAAACATAAAGTCAGTGGTCAGTGAGAGTGTCTACCTGTAATTAACTCTATATAACATTAGAATAAACCCAAATCCATAAAGTCAGTGGTCAGTGAGAGTGTCTACCTGTAAATAACTCTATATAACATTAGAATAAACCCAAATAAACATAGTCAGTGGTCAGTGAGAGTGTCTACCTGTAAATAACTCTATATAACATTAGAATTAACCCAAATAAACATAAAGTCAGTGGTTAATAAGAGTGTCTACCTGTAATTAACTCTATATAACATTAGAATAAACCCAAATAAACATAAAGTCAGTGGTCAGTGAGTGTGTCTACCTGTAATTAACTCTATATAACATTAGAATTAACCCAAATAAACATAAAGTCAGTGGTCAGTGAGAGTGTCTACCTGTAATTAACTCTATATACCATTAGAATAAACCCAAATAAACATAAAGTCAGTTGTCAGTAAGAGTGTATACTTGTAATTAACTCTATATAACATTAGAATAAACCCAAATAAACATAAAGTCAGTGGTCAGTAAGAGTGTCTACCTGTAATAAACTCTATATGACATTAGAATTAACCCAAATAAACATAAAGTCAGTGGTTAATAAGAGTGTCTACCTGTAATTAACTCTATATAACATTAGAATAAACCCAAATAAACATAAAGTCAGTGGTCAATGAGTGTGTCTACCTGTAATTAACTCTATACAACATTAGAATTAACCCAAATAAACATAAAGTCAGCGGCCAGTGAGTGTGTCTACCTGTAAAACTCTATATAACATTTGAATTAACCCAAATAAACATAAAGTCAGTGGTTAATAAGATGTGTCTACCTTTAATTAACTCTATAAAACAGAATAAATCCAAATAAAGAGGAAGTCAGTGAGTTGTTTTACACAAATATACAGTGAATTATTAGTGTTTTTTTTCTTCTATTAGTGTTTTTTTCTCTTGTCAACCAGTTCGGGCTGTAGGGCACAGGTTTAGTGGTCATACCCTCAGTTAATAATGAAGATTCATTGTACTGTAGGCTGTTGCACATACAGAGGCTATTTACATAGATTTGATATCGACATTAGATAGCGACTAATGTATTAATTCATTCTATTTCAATAATGACTCTGAAGTCGTGTAGATCTTCCCCGCTAGAAGAAGGTGGAGTGCTAGACGGATTAAGTATGTTTTGTAAGGGATGTGTTTATGACTGTTCAGCAATTCATTACATCCTGGCTCTGGGAAAACTGGACAGCTGCTAATCTGCTGCGTTTTATTTGGTTTCATCTCACTGCTGCTTCTTCTGGGCCAGTGCTGCCATTTCCCTGGCCTTCCTCCTCTTTAGCTTCTTCTTCAGCAGCAAGAGGTCGACATGCACGATCTGTCCGAGTGCCGTGGAGGCACAGAGGAGCCCGCCGTGTAGCGCTCCTGCGATACCGCAGCTGAACACGTCCTGACCTAAAAAACGTCAAACACATGAAGGTAACTATTTTTTTCCATTCCTGCTCCACAGATTAGCTATTGCCACCCCTGCCCTGTAACATCCCCCCACTGACCACACTGACCACATTGACCAAATAAAGATGCTATAGCAGACTATAGCTACTTAGGAGTTCCAAAGACAGTAAAACCTTTATCTTTAGGGTTCTTCTTACTCATACACTAAATGGACAAAAGTATTGGGACACCTGCTCATTCACTGTTTCTTCTGAAATCAATGGTATTATCCTGCTTTTGTTGGAATAACTGTCTCTACTGTCAAGGAAAGAAGGCTTTCAATTAGATTTTGGAGGAGCATTGCTGTCAGGATTTGATTGCATTCAGTTAAAAGAGCATTAGTGAGGTCAGGATGTTGGATGTTGATCACCACCTCAATGCTGGGGGGCTTTATTCCCCTTTAGCCCACGCCTGGCATTAAGCAGCATGGTGCCAATAGCTTCATCTGTGGAACTGTGAGCAGTGGAACTGTGTTCTCTGGAATGATGTATGGTGGTTTATCCAACACTTGTGGGATGAGTTGGGGATGATGAGGTGGGGTGGTGATCATCATCCAACCTGGCTCCTCTAAAATCTAGTAGAAAGCCTTCTTTCCTGGACAGTAGAGACAGTTACTCCAACAAAATCAGAATCCCCTTAATTTCAGAAGAAACAATGAACGAGTTGGTGTCCCAATACTTTTGTCTATTTAGTGTATCGTTTTGTGAAAGCTAACCCTCTGCGGAAAATGATTGTGGTTAGCTTTAATAACTGCAGTCACCTCAAATGCCTGTGATCAGAAGCTTAGCTACCACCAAAGTCTTGTCCTACCTGAAATGTAGAGGTTCCTGACAGGAGTATCACAGCGGTTCTTGGCCATGACGTCGACATGAAAGCGCTGCAAGTTGTGCTCAGCTGAGTACATGGCTCCACGGTACGCCCCAAGGTAGTGACTGTTAGTCACCGGGGTAGCTACCTCCTGATACACCAGCTGAGAAGACCAGAGAAACATAGGTAACAGAGCATTTCAAAGAACTACACCCTTCAAGGCAAGGTATGCCTGAGGTGCTGCTCTTTACCCTACCTTATCTCTGAGTCTGGGGTAGTGGATGCAGGCCCAGTCAAAGACATTGTTGGCGAATCTCATCTTGTAGTCTGTGTAGTCGTCACCTCGCTTTTTCACAGTAGTGTCCTTCCACTCCTCAAACCACTCGTAATTCACCATCGTCAGAATGATCATGCTAGATTTACCTGGGATATTAAAATACTCTTAGACAGCTCTTGCATGAAGAACCACCACAAATCACCTCTCAGAGAGGAGCGACACTGAGTAGGTACGACACACCTGACTCACTGCTGCCTCAAGTTCTTTAAGGGCACGTCCGAGCCGAGCTGCAAGTCACTTGAAGCTGAGTGTAAGTCAGTTAAGTTACAAGGACGTTAAGGGCGAGTCCCAGCTGAGTTATGAGACAAAACCAAGTCGAGTCAGGAAGTCAGTTAAGGGTGAGTCTGAGTCAGATTAAAGTTTGTGGGTTCAGTCATGACACACTTAGAAGCAAGTGTGAGTCAAGTCGTGAGTCTGCTTAAGCTGAAGCTGATTTGAGTCATAAGTCACTTATGGGTGAGTCTGAGTCAAGTCGTGAGTCAGTTAATGGTGAGTCCGAGTCGGTTTGTGAGTCAGTTAAAGCTGATTGTAAGCAAAATTGAAAGTTTGTAAAGGATGAGTTTGAGTGAAGTTAAAGTTTGTGGGTCCAGTTATGAGACACTTAGGAGCAAGTGTGAGTCGAGTCGTGAGTCTGTTTAGGCTGAAGCTGATTCGAGTCATAAGTCAGTTGAAGGTGAGTTTGTTTCTGGTGAGTCTAAAATGAGTTGTGAGTCAGTTAAGGATTATTCAAGTCAAATTGAGGGTTTGTAAAGGGTGAGTTTGAGTCAAGTCGTGAGTCAGGTAAAAGTGAGTCTGAGTCAAGTTTTGAGTCTGAGTCCAGTCATGAGACAATAAAGGGCAAGTCTAAGTCATGTTGTTAGTCTGATGTCAAATCGCGAGTCCATTGAGGCTGATCTGATTCGAGTCATGAGTCAGGTTAGGATAAGGGTGAGTCTGAGTCCAATCACGAGATGCTTAATAGCCAGTCTGAGTCAAGCCCTGAGTCTGTTGAGGCTGATCTGATTCGAGTCATGAGTCAGGTAAGGATAAGGGTGAGTCTGAGTCCAGTCCATGAGTAAGTTAAGGTTTAAGTCCAAGTCCAGTCGCCACAACTCAGGTCCCGAACTCTGAAAGATGTCAATTTAAATATTTACCATTTACCATTGTTCTTTAAACAAACCCTTCAGATCAAAGTGTCTTCAGAAGAATGGTTGAAAAATGTGCAATCAGATGTGTCTGGAGTTTCGTCTGGAAGCGTATCTCACATCTGTGAACTTATTTGACCTCTGTTACGGCCCTGTTCTAAACCCGCTCCTAACGTTCATCTCTGTCTGCCACATCACTGAACTGCGAGGATCTAATTGAAGGTCTACGATTTTAAACTGTAGAGTTGGAAGAGTTGCTCCACAAACTCTTTGGAGGCACTCCAGTGTAGGTGGAGGCACAGCTGCTCCAGGGGTTGTACCTGGGTGGCGAATCTTTGACGTGGGGTCTTTGGCGGAGGGGAAAGTGATCATCATCATGGGGATGTTATCCGGGGCCTCATCCTTTTCCAAGCTGAAGAAATCGTCCATCCTTTACGTAAACACACACACACACAAATATATATGTATATATGAGAAGGAGACCCCATTACAGCACCAGCACAACATGCATGACTCTACTTGGATCTAATATCTGTGCATGTAGTCCTTCTGAAGGCTGTGGGTGTCTCACTTTGCTGGGATTGGCCATGTTCTTCCCACAGCCCTTCATATTCTTGTTTCTGCTTGGACACGGTGGAGAACAAAACCATGTCCAAATGGAAGAATGGCAAGGTGCCCGGCACCGAGGCTGAAGTCTCGAGGTTTAAGCAACAGCGCTCCCTTGTGTGGGCTTTATGCAACAACAACAAGTGACACTAGACCAGAATGTTATTTAGGGACTTTGCTACAATATTGTTAACAGATGTGGAAATACTGATTCACAGGACACTACTGTACCACCAGCACTCCAAAATGCTGGAGATCTGGACCTTCTACCTTTGAGAGCTTTAAGGGGACAATCTGAGGGGTTTGGTGTGAAACGCTCAGATCTACACACTCTTAGAGAAGCTCTGTGTGAGTACTGACATGGCGTCCATGTCGTTAGTCTTGAAGAGCCAGAGGTTGGTGGAACTGATGCCCAGCTCTTCCTGTGTGGCGTCAAATCCAGAGAAGACCAAGAGGGATCCTCGTCCAGGTTTCATCATCTCCAGGCGCTTCTGGATTTCTGAGAGTCGAGAACAGAGGTGGTTAGAAAAGTCACACAGCAAAGGCACTGAAGTGGTGAAAGCAACTCCAAATTAAGTCAGTCTGAGTCAAGTCGTAAGTCAGTTAATGGTCCGAGTCCGAGGCGGTTTGTGAGTCTGTTGAAGCTGATTCTAGGTGAAATTGAGAGTTTGTAAAAGGTGAGTTTGGGTCAAGTTAAAATTTGTGAGTCCAGTTTTGAGACACTTAGGAGCAAGTCTGAGTCAAGTTGTGAGTCTGTTAAAGCTGAAGCTGATTTACACACATGGACAGAATTGTTGGTACCCTTCGGTTAATGAAAGAAAAACACACAATGATCACAGAAATAACTTGAATCTGACAAAAGTAATAATAATTATTATGACAATTGAAAAAATGAAAATCTGAACAAATGAACAAATGAAAATCTGACACAACAGAATTATTTTTAAAAGTAAACTCATTAAACAGACCTGGACAGAAATTATGGTACCCCTGAAAATAATGTGACCTAAAGGGACATGTTAAATCAAGATGTGTCCACTAATTAGCATCACAGGTGTCTACAATCTTGTAATCAGTCAGTGGGCCTATATATAGGGCTACAGGTTGTCACTGTGCTGTTTGGTGACATGGTGTGTACCACAATCAACATGGACCAGAGGAAGCAAAGGAAAGAGTTGTCTTAGGAGATTAAAAAGAAAATTATAGACAAGCATGTTAAAGGTAAAGGTTATAAGATCATCTCCAAGCAGCTTGATGTTGCTGTGACTACAGTTGCACATATTATTCAGAAATGTAAGATCCATGGGACTGTAGCCAACCTCCCTGGATGGGGGGAAACTACATGTTGACAAGCCCCAAAGCTTCTGGGAGAATGTCCTATGGACAGATGAGACAAAAATAGAACTTTTTGCCAAGGCACATCAGCTTTATGTTCACAGATGGAAAAATGAAGCATATCAGGAAAAAAACACTGTCCCTACTGTGAAATATGGATGAGGCTCTGTTATGTTCTGGGACTTCTTTGCTGCATCTGGAACAGGGTGTCTTGAATCTGTGCAGGGTATAATGAAATCTCAGGACTATCAAGGGATTCTAGAGGGAAATGTGTTGCCCAGTGTCAGAAAGCTTGGTCTCAGTCACAGGTCATGGGTCTTGCAACAGGATAAAAAAAACCCAAGAATGGCTAAGAGGAAAACATTGGACTATTCTGAAGTGGCCTTCTATGAGCCCTGACCTAAATCCTATTGAGCATCTTTGGAAGGAGCTGAAACATGCCGTCTGGAAAAGGCACCCTTCAAACCTGAGACAACTGGAGCAGTTTGCTCATGAGGAGTGGGCCAAAATACCTGCTGAGAGGTGCAGAAGTCTCATGGACAGTTACAGGAATTTTTTGTGGTTGTGCAACAAAATATTAAGTTAAGGGAACCAATATTTCTGTCCAGGCCTGTTACATAAGATTATTTAAAAAAATAATTCTGTTGAAGCATGGTTGAAAAGCAATGTATGATGTTCATTAGTTAACTTTAATAGCATTTTTATTTATTATTACTTTTGTTTGATTTAAGTTATTTCTGTGACCATTGTGGGGTTTTCTTTCATCAACCGAGGGGTACCAACAATTTTGTCCATGTGTGTAAGTCATAAGTCAGTTAATGGTGAGTCTAAATTGATTTGTGAGTCAGTTAAAGGTGAGTGTATGTCAGGTCAGGATGATTCTAAGTCAAATTGAGAGTTTGTAAAGGGTGAGTTTGAGTCTGAGATAAAAGGCTGACCTGGTTTGGCTTGTATCTCTGGTGGCAGGAGTCTCTTGAAGGTGTTGAAGATGCCGCAGTTGGAGATGACAACAGGAGCTCGCACCTCCACTTCTCCTTGCCCTTTTCTGATGGCAACACCTGCCAGAGAGAAACAGTGATGCGTGATGTTTCTGAAGACGTCTTCTTACGTTTGCCCATTTTTCCTGCTTCATCACCTACAGGAACTGATGGTTTACTCGCTGCCTTACTTCTATCATTGCTTTCTGCCACTCACCGTATGCAGCTCCTTGGCTGTCCACCAGGATGCGACTGACAGGAGCACGGACCAGAACGTTCCCGCCGTACTTCTGGATGACCTTAGTGATGTGAAATGGGATTTCACTGGCACCCCCTTTTGGGTAGTACGCTCCACGCTTGTAGTGATGCAACAGCAGAGCATTGATCAGGGTGCTGGAATCTCTGGGGGGAACACCTGTTCACAGCACACAAAAAAGGCCCTTTAACAGATGGATGCTCTATGTAGAACCACTGCCTTTAGTAAAGAACCCTTGAAGAACCCTGTTTTCTGTAGACAGAGGGATTCAAAGGGCCTTACCGTAGAAGAAGTATGCAAAGATAATTTGGAGGTCCTTGTTGGAGGTCAGGGTGTCAGCCACTGCCGTGGCACTGGAGCCTATCAGGCGGAAGGTGGAGGACCAGAGGCTGGCGATGCCACTCCTCAGCAGGAACACTGCGAACCACTCAGGGATCATCTTCAGGGCAGCCAAGTATTGGGTGTCCCTGGCTGAGATCTGTAGAGATAGAAGACAATGAATCAGTGAATGAAGTTTAGGTCCTGCTATGGTGGGTTCTTTGAACAATGCCATAGAAGAATGAACTTTTGGTCCTTTGGAGCAACCATGGGTCCCTGACATTATGTGGAGGTTCTATAGCGCAGCAGTTCTAGTGACCTGCCTAGGCAGCTCCCATTTTTTGCTTAGGGTCTTCAGACAACAAGAATAGGTCTTTCTGTGACATTGTGCAAAAAACTGGCACATTCTTTATTTTTGAGCAGCGTGTTGAAGTTACTGTTGTTCAGACCAGATTTCGTGATCAAGCCCATGCTCTACCTTCATGATCTTGAAGAACTCCTCCACGGCTTTGACGTCGTCAGGAAACTGCTTCTTAAGGTGTTCCTCCATCTCGGTTTTGCCCGTGTAGATGGTGTATTTCCTGCTTTCCTCTCCAGTGCCAATCACGATCGTGTCAAAATGCTTGTTGAGTTCCACGAACTGCAGCTGGCCTTCAGTGATCTGGTCCAAAATTACCCTGAACAGACTGTTCTCGTGCAGCTGACCAATGTAATGAAGCCCTGCGGAGACGGTAAATGTAAAAGTTGGTCCAATTGTCTAATGGTGGAGGTTTGTATACTGCTTTTTTGATTGGATGCACAGCTTTCCATAGCATAGGAATGAATGTGGTGCAAAAGATTTGGCACCCTTCTTATATCACAGTGGTTCAAACACACTAGGAACACCCAACCAACTACATAGGGTACCACATCAACCACTTGACCATCACTTGAGGCACCATAGCAGCCATCTGGGATACCATAGTATCACCCTAGCAACAACTAAACTCCACCATGTTTGTGGTAAAAATAAGACCATCAATTAGCAACACCATAGCGACCACCTGGGATCCTATAGCAACCACCTAGCAACATCGTAGCACTTAACCCTTTGCAACAGCAAAGCAACCACCTGGGATCCTAATGCGACCTCCTAGCAACACCATAGCAACCTCTTAACTACAGCATGGCTACAACCTGGAACACCATAGCTGCATAGCAACCGTTCTGCTTTGAGAGGCGACCTCTTACCGGCATCAAACTCGAAACCTTTCTCGATGAAGGTGTGGCAGCAGCCTCCAGCCTGGTCGTGTTGCTCCAGCACGAGAACCTTCTTGCCCTTTTTTGCTATTGTAGCCGCTGCCGTCATCCCACCGATCCCACTGCCGATCACGATGGCATCCAGGTTCTGGGGCACCTTTTCCCTGGTGAAGCCTGCACACACAACACATTGGCATAGTGGTCACTGTATGATGTTTGCTTAGTGTGCAACTTCTGCCACTATATACTATATGCACTATATGCTGTCATGACTACGCTATCTCTGTGGTCATGACAGCAATTTGATAAGAGGCTTTCTGGACTCTGGACAACTATCTAATCTCTTAATCCAATTACGATAAGGCCAACTCTAGATAACGGAATGTTTACCAAAGGTGCTACACTGATATTTATACATAATAGTTTAGTACATAATAGTCATAATATGGTTTTATGATGTGTAAATTATTTTGTGGGACCATTTAATCTCGAAGTCCTATGCACTCTGGATTTGTTTCAGAAACTGTTCAAATTTAGTTCTCACTTGCAGAATATCAACTAATGGCATGGCCTTCCTCTAACATCATTAATGGGAAAGCATGCGTTTAGCCATTTGCGCACCTTACCCCACCTTACAGTATATGTACCTTATGGTATTTAACATACACAGGTATTAGGAACAAATGTGTGGGCTGGTGTGTTATACAAATCTGAGTACTTACACACAACAGATCATTGATAAATAAATAATAGGTCACTGCAAATCAGGTTTATTGGCAAAATATACAAACCCCAACTGCTTGCAATCAACCATTCAACACAACCAATAGAACAAGTGTTTTCTCCACCACTTTTAATGACGACTGCAGCCTGCAGTTATTCAACCCCTTCATTACAAGGGCCTTCAGGACTTAGTAAAACCCTTCTGCAGTTCTGACCCACTGCAAATGTGATGCACAGCCAGACTCGGGCAGCAGCGTTCCTGAGGAATCTCAGCCCGTCCCTTAATGGCCAGTGGCCTCCAGTTTACTAAAATTATTGGGTTTGCTGCTGTAACCTGCCTGTAAGCCTTCTTTAAACCCCACCAAATCAAATCAGATGACTGTGATGACCACTCCAGAACCTACCAGAACTTCTGAAAAAAGCAAGCCTTGGTGGACTTTCAAGTTTGCTTGGGATCATTGTCCTGTTGCAAGGTCCAGTGATGATGACAGAACCACAGAAGGCCTGTGGCTTATTTATCTGGTTCTGAGCAGACTGGAGTTGACTGTACTTGTACTTTTGGGTCAGTAGAGGTCTACCGGCATGCAGACCATCAGCTTTGGTATGCTCCTCACTGTGCAAACTGAAACCTCAGTGCCAGCTGCCACCAATCTGGTGGCAGCTGGTGACAGGTTCCACTCTCTGCCAGGTCCTGGTAGTGCAGCCAGTGTTCCTCTAACTCTGAACTTGTGAGCTCTGCTTCCAGCTGAGAAAGTTCTATTGGCTGTGTTGAGATATTTAAATTGCTCTTGTTTGATTGGTTGATTGCAAACAGCTGAACGATTGAACATTTTGCTAATAACCCTGCAGTAAAGGGTAAATAATTCATAATAACTGTTCCGTGGGGGTCTCACGGATTCCTCAGAGAAAGGGCTCGGCCTGACGAAGAAGTACCAGTACGCTCCACCTGCCAGGCCCAGGAACCACACCAGAAGGACCAACAGCCACATCCTAAAGCAGTAGGGTTGCTGATGATGCTGTACGCTTCGGTCCAGATGCAGCGTCTTAATGAAGAGGAGAAGATCGTGAGAGGCTCCTCCACAGATAAAGGTAGTCTGCTCTGAACTTGTGTAGGATCACGGCTGCCTTTTATTGATAGCAGGTGCTAAAGGTCTCTGTCTGACTTTTATGCAGTGTTTTAGTGTAATATAGAACCAGCAGTAAAGATAACAGAAAATTCTGTTCCCTTCAGAAATTGAATTAAATAAAATGCAGGTTCTAATTAATGTAAATCTGAATGCAGGGTCATCAGTAGAGTTGCTTGTTTAAATACGCTACCTGGCTAATTTCTGTCTCACATCATAATGTGTAAAAGCAGTCAGAATCATATGAAACAAAGTTCTACAGAAAAGCCCGGATTATATTCAGAGCTTTGGATCTACAGCCTAAACACAACACCACCACATCCAGCCCCTTAAACCTGCCAAAATAATCCACAGAATGACATCACTGCAATCAAGATTGGACATAATGCATAAGACAGTATAATGCACTATGATACACTATAAGCTTTGGGATAAACGTTCCTCAGACCTGCCTGGGGCCTTGGTACCAGCTATATCGTATACCATTAAAGGTGATAAAGATAAAGGTGCACTCTCCAAGGATAAAGGAGCCTCTCACCAAAGCTGTGTTCTCCGCATTTAACCCATCTGGTGGTGAACACACACTCACACACACGTGTTAGGGGCAGTGAGTACACACACACACCCAGAGCGGTGGGCAGCCAACTCCAGGGTAAAGGGCCTTGCTCAAGGGCCCAACAGTGGCAGCTTGCCGAGCCCGGGAATCGAACCCACAACCCTGTTATCGATATCCCGGCGCTCTAACCGCTGAGCCACCACTGCCCTCATTAGAAGCTATTTACAAGACCTTCAGTCCAGCTCCTGAAGGACTTACCAATGGGTGAGCTCATTTGACTGTAAATAGCAAGATACCAAGAAGTGGACACCTCTGATTGGACAATTTGGCCTTTTGTTTCCAATTAAGTCTCTACAGTTCCATTACAGTATTACTAAAATACTTTGCACCCAGCCAGCATGGCCAAGTGGCCCTCGCTAGGTGGGTTATAGCCTACCATCCAGGCCCCATGTGTAGTGTACAACCCAGGTGGAGCCCATGTTTAATCCCTCCTAGTCCCATCACTGACACTGGTGGGCATGCATATGCAGGGCCAACATGTAATCCGAGGACAAAACCATCTGATTCTCAGTTAGACTACACATACAGGCCCCAAATGGGCATGTTATCTGGGCAGACTGTTAGTTAGCGAATTTAAAACTAGTCCTGGACTGTATATTCCTGTAGAATCTGTATTCAGAATGCAGTGTAATCCAGGATTAGGCTTAATCTTAGTCTGGGAAACCAACCCAGAGAATTTAACTTCAAGGCCCTGAGGGTTCCCTAATTTTGATGACCCCATGCCGGACTTTATAGCTAAGATCGTTTTATTAAGCTAGCTAACGTCACTGACATCACAAGCAGGACTGGAAACGACGCCTGCAGATGCAGCAGATAGAATCGATATAGTTTATCTCTCTCTCCAATTAAGTAATCTCCCGAGCTGGACGTCCAAAACGCTGATCGTCCTCTTTATTGTGCCTTAAAAGTTGAAAAATTGCCCAGCTGGTTTAACATTATCTCCTTTAAACAACACAGTGAACTGACATTTGATCTTCGTGTCACTGTTATCAGGTAATGCAATTAAGATAAAGCTGGTCGGTGCAGAACCTGCTAGACTTTATGCAGCACCATTGTGTGCAGGAGTATTATACAAGAGCTGAAGTTGTTGAAGTACGCCAGAGCAGAGAATCTCAGTGAGGACTGGACTGAAGGTTCATACAAACAAAATGCATTATATCACAGACCTTTGTTTTGTTTGATAACAATAAACTGACATTAAACTATAGTTATACGTAAGAATAATAACAATACTAATAGTAATTATAACAAAATACTAACATTAATCAAATCAATTACAAATTAAATTAAATTAAAGTAAATTGAATGGAATTAAATTAAATTACAAATAAAAAAATATTAAATACAATTAAATTAAATGAAACATGAAAACATAAATGATAAATGACTGTTTTTTACACATTGACCATAACAGTCACAGTTGTCTGCATCTAAATATGACATAAATGTAGACAGTCTTATTAGAATATCAATTATAGACCATTTAATGTTTATATAAATTGAATATTATAAAATATGTAAAATAAAATAAGTCAGTTGTATTGGTATTCTGAATCTGACTGGTGGGATTGAATGGCTTTAAATATAAAACTTGAATAAATATAACATTTTCAATAGTCCAGTTATACTGGCCTTTTTAACGTAAGGTTGAGTTGTTTTTTTTCGGGTATGTGGGAATGTTAGCTGAACCCTGAGCCAACGAAATATGAGTGTAGGCCATTTAAAATGAAAAGGGAAACCATATTTACATTAAACAAACCAGGGCATCAAACCATAGAAAGTGGTAGGTTTTCTTGTATAATACGAGAGGCTTGATCTAAGAAAGTTGCTAAAGCTAACACTGCAACTAATTACTCAAAAGTCTTTTATTTGGCTTTGTCTTTACCACAAATTCCAGCGTCATACAGCGTCTTAAGAGCAGCATCAATCTAGCCTTTAAAAGTTTTGACCAGTTACTGTAGAAAACATGGACAGCGCAACATTTCCCAGAAGTAAAGCAGGTGGTTGCAGTATGATATGTAGCTCCGCCCATCCCCATATGTTTTTATAAGAAAACATTTTCCTCCTCTAAACTATCTTTCCAGCTCCAGTGTCTCCAGATCCCAGCAGTTAGTCTCCCTGTGGTGATATCGGCCCATTTTTAATTGTCTTCAGAAATCAGAAGGCGGGGCTCCCCTAAGAATGAAGTGATTGACAGGTCGCTCTGCTTCTGCACTGGAAGCTCAGTGAAGGCGGTCTGAGACGCTGCGGCTCAGTCTGGGAGAAGAGGGACAGGGTTACCAAATGAGTAGGCAAGTCTGGCTCCACCTCTGGTCTCTACTGCACAGACTCTGGGTGCAGGTTTGACAACATGGCGGACAGCTCTGGCTTCATTTCTATAGAAGGGGGGCAGAGCCACGGCTCTTTCGTTTTTCTCCAGTTTTAACATTGAGCTGTGGGTGTGGTCTTTCATCTTTCAGCTTCAGAAACACAAACACCACCATCCTCCAAAAAAAGAGGCAACACTTTTTACTGATAAATTTATGCATTTATTTTTTTACAAAGATTCCAGAGAAAAAATATACAATAATCAGCCATAACATTAAAACCACCAGCTTAATTTTGTGTAGGTTCCTCTCGTGCTACCGTAGCACCTCTGTCCCATCGAGGCATGGACTCCACAAGACCTCTGAAAGTGTTTTGTGGTGTCAACTATTGCTATTACTTCCTTGGAGCACTTTTTGGTAGGTACTGACCACTGCATACCACTGCATACCGGGAACACCCCACAGGACCTGCCTGATTGTTTTGGAGATGTTCTGATCCGGCCGTCTAGAACATCACGGTTTGGTTCTCGATTCTTACTCTCGTCCATTTTCCTGCTTCAACACCTCCATCACCTTTAAGACCTGACTGTTCACCTGCTGCTTAACCTTTCATCGACTTTTCATTGCCGAACATCCACAGTGCACTCTGCACCCTGATTGGCCATGCTGGTGCCATTGACTGAGCTAGATATTAAGCTTTGTTCTAAGGCCTGTTTATGGTACCAGTTCTTTTTGGCTCCATTGAGACAGGTTTAGTAGTTTAAGCTTTAAGCTGCCTTAGGCTACATGGCTATTTACATAGCAAGACATATTGACATCTTAGCTGGCTTTTACTGAAGTTAGGCTAGTAGAGAACACCCCAGTGTGACATTTTGCTGTATACAGACAACTGTTAACATTAACACTGGACAAACTGGACAAAATGTAGCTCTGGAATGTAATTCTTCTGCTGGCTCACTGTGCCGTAGGCTCACTGCAGCTTCTTCTTAGCCAGCGCAACCAGTTCCATGGCCTTCTTCCTCTTCAACTTCTTCTTGAGCAGCAAGAGGTCGATGTAAACGATGCGTCCGAGCACCCTTGAGGCACAGAGGAGCCCGCCGTGTAGCGCCCCAATGAGACCACAGCTGAACATGTCCTGACCTGAGGTATGGAAAAGAAATCACAGGTAAATCACCAGTGAAATTCTCGGCAGCAAGCAGGCATCGTTTTCTTCTCTAATACTTAGTTGGGAGCCCCCTTTGTCTTAATAGTCTTGGGAGCCACTTTGTCACTCCTGTCAGGTAAGGAAGATTCAAGTCTCTGAGAGAGCTTCCACCCAGGTTAGTCGACTCCTCCACCAGCTGGATGCACATTTCCGCATTTCTTGCTTCTCCAGACTGGGAACTGGGATTGAGGTCTGGTGATCCTGCTAGTCAGTATGAGTATCCCAGTGTTTTATCATGGGACACTTTGGAGTTGAACCTTTGTCCCCCTACAATGGTAATCCTGGACTGTAGGAGTGTCAGGTTTATGTTCTACTTGGACATGAAGGACAGATACCCACTTTTTGGTTCCCTAAGATAATATCTTGAGTGAAAGGTAAACCAAGAACCAATTGAGGAACTTTGATCAGGTAGGCTTCATAGCTATCAATAAGGCTCAATAAAAGCCCTGCAAAGCACAAAAGACTCGCCATACCTGAAATGTAGAGGTTTTTGACAGGTGTTTCGCAGCGGTTCTTGGCCATGACATCTACATGGAAGCGCTCCAAGTTGTGATCAGTCGAGTAAATGGCTCCACGGTACGACCCGAGGTAGTAATTGTTAGTCAGCGGAGTGGCAACGTCCTGAAAGACCAGCTGAGAAGAACAGAGAAATGTAAGTAACAACTACTCTTCCTGTATGCCTGAGCCATGAAGAGGCCTGAAGTGCCACTAAAAGCCCTACCTTGTCTCTGAGTTTAGGGAAGTAGACACAGGCCCAGTCAAAGAGATGTTTGGCAAATCTGTTCTTGTACTCCATGTAGTCAGCACCTCGTCTTTTCACAGGAGTGTCCTTCCACTCCTCAAACCACTCGTAATTCACCATAGTCAGAATAGTCAGGCAGGATTTACCTGTAATATTAAAATTACCGGCCGTTAGTGGGAACAGGTGGTCCCAAAGACTCTCGCTTACAAAAAATGAAATACCTGCTTCTGAAATATCGCAAGTTTTCAGTCTGGAGTCAGAGTCAAGTTCCAAGTCAGCTAAGGAGGAGTCTGAGTCAGTTTGGAAAGTCTGAGTCATGATAGATGTCAGTTGGTCAAGAGCGAGTCCATTTGTGGGTCAGGTAAAGGCAGGTCCGAGTTGAGTCGCAAATCTGTTACGAGCAAGTCAAGGTTTGAGTCCATTAAGGGAAGGTTCAAGTCGGCAATAAGTTGAATAGTTTGAGTCAGTTCACAAGTCCTGAGTCTGTTAAGGGCAAGTCTCATTGGAGTCACAAGTCCATTAAGGAAATTTCACGTCTTCAAGCTTGAGTCCGAGTCGAAATTGCAAATGAGTTAATGAGTCTGAGTCAGTTTGTGAATCAGTTAAAAGTCCAGTTGTGAGTCGCAAGTTTGTTAAGGTAGTGTCTGAGTGGAGTCGCAAGTGCATTATGAGTTCGTTATAGGAAGGTTCAAGTCACAAATAAGGGAAAATTCTAGTCAGTTCAAAGCACAAGCCTTTGCTTCAGGGGTTGTACCTGGGTGACGGATCTGCGATGTGGGGTCTTTGGGGGAAGGGAAAGTCAGGAACATCATGGGGATGTTTTCTGGGGCCTCGTCCTTTCCCAAGCTGAAGAAATCGTCCATCCTTTACATAAACATACACACACACATATATATATATTTATATCTTTTGAGAAGAAAAACCTAATTACAGCACCAGCACAACATGCCTGACTCTACTTGGGTCTAATATCTGTGCATGTAGTCCTTCTGAAGGCTCTTCATAGAACTGTTTCTGCACTGTGGCTGAAGTCTCAGGGTTTAGGCAACAGCGCTCCCCTGTGTGGGCTTTATGCAACAACAAGTAACACTTGACCAGAGTGTTATTAAGGGACTCTGTGTATGTACTGACATGGCATCCATGTTGTTATTCTTGAAGATCCAGCGGCTGACAGCATCAATGCCCAGCTCTTCTTCTGTGGCGTCAAATCCAGAGAAGACCAAAAGGGATCCTTGTCCAGGCTTTACCATGTCCAGACGCCTCTGGATCTCTGCAAAGGTAGCGGACGTTTAGAGCAAATCTGGAGGAAATGCACACAGCTGAAGAAGTGGTGATGGGATGAAAGGCTGACCTGGTTTGGCTTGTATCTCTGGTGGCAGGAGTCTCTTGAAGGTGTTGAAGATGCCGCAGTTGGAGATGACAACAGGAGCTCGTACCTCCACTTCTCTTTGCCCTTTTCTGACGGCAACGCCTGGCAAGCAGCAACACTGTTAGATGCTATGTGTAGCGGTGGGCAATGATATGGGTATGGTTGGAACTTCTAGATCTTCTAGAACAACTGCATGGATTGGGAGAGGATCTGTCACTGCTTTCTGCCACTCACCGTATGCAGCTCCTTGGCTGTCCACCAGGATGCGACTGACAGGAGCACGGACCAGAACGTTCCCGCCATACTTCTGGATGACCTTAGTGATGTGGTATGGGATCTCACTAGCGCCCCCTTTTGGGTAGTACGCGCCACGCTTGAAGTGGTGTAGCATCAGAGCATTGATCAGGCTGCTGGAATCTCTGGGGGGGGAACCTGGTCATTCAAACAAGAAGAACAGGGTTAAAGAACCTGGAGGAACTATATGGACAAGTTTAGAGTCTTCTGGGTATCCTGGATATAAGTCGCGATACACCAATATCCTTTATCCGCTCCTGGAGCTGGATAAAGTCTGCATGAAGCCCCTCACCGTAGAAGTAGTACGCGAAGATAACTTGGAGGTCCTTGTTGGAGGTCAGACTTTCAACCACTTCTGCGGCACTTGTTCCTGTCAGACGGAAGACAGAGGAGTAGAGGTCTGCAAGGCCACTCTTCAGCAGGAACATTGCCAGCCACTCTGGGATTAGCTTCAGCGCAGCCAAGTAGGGGGTCTTCCTGGCTGAGAACTTTTGAGAGACAATTTAAGACAGTCAGTCATTTTTAGAAAACTTTAAGGGTCTTCCATTAGCCTGAGGATGCAAGTGCTGCTCTTTAATATTTAGGGAAAGGTGTCACACAGGGTTCTTTGAAAGGAATGATGCCATAGAATATCTAGAAGAACCACCTTTGCTTGCCCTTGACCAAGCAGTGGTCTAAGAACCCTCCAGATGGTCCACATTTAGGGCTTCCTGAGGGAGGACTGACCCAGCCAACATGCTCATGTTGGGCTCACATTGGTGGACCTAGGTGGGTTCAAGGTGGGCATGGGTCTGAGGGGGATCTCACATGGGTGCCATCTAGGCCCCATTTGCAGTGTACTACCCAGATGGGGCCCAGGTTTAACCCATCCTGGTCCCACTATTGACCCTGGTGGGCATCAATATGTGGGGCCAATGTGGAACCTTGAGGACGAGACTTTCTAGTTCCCAGTTGGGCTACCCATACAGGCCCCATCTGGTCATGTTATCTGGGGATTCTTTAGGCAACCAAAAGACGTTGTTCTATGGAATTGCTCAGAACAAGAACTCTTTTTGAAGCCTTATTTTTAAGAGAGTTGAGCTCTGAAAGTCTCTGAAAGTTCTGTTCTATGAAGAGCAGAGTTAACATTAAGGACCATGCTCTACCTTCATGATCTTGAAGAACTCCTCTATGGCTTTGATGTCGTCAGGAAACTGCTTCTTAAGGTGTTCCTCCATCTCTGTTTTCCCAGAGCAGATGGTGTATTCCCTGCTTTCCTCTCCAGTGCCAATCAGGACTGAGTCGAAATGCTTGTCGAGCTCCGCGAACTGAAGCTGGCCTTCAGTGATCTGGTCCATGATGATCTTGAACAGGCTGTTCTCGTGCAGCTGACCGACGTAATGAAGCCCTGCGGAGACAAAAGTAAATCAGACAATTTAGTCAACTCTCAGTCAAAGGTACTGCAAAATAGCATATAGTGGGTTGGATCAGTTTCTCCTGTATGTATAACTTACTATATATAACTTAAATATTGCAGATAAACATAAATCGATTGGCGCCATGCTGCCTTATGGCAGGCGTAGGCTAGAGGGGTATAAAGCCCCCCAGCATTGAGCTGTGGAGCAGGGGAACTACTGTGTTCTCTGGAATGATGGTGGAGCTCCATCCAGTTTTCTGGGGGATACGTTGGGGAGTTCTAGTCTAGTACAAAGTCTTCTTCCCTGGATAGTAGAGACAGTCACTCCAATAAAGGCAGGAAAAACTGTCCAAATACATATGTCTAAATTATGTACAGAGATACCAAACATTCAGAGGAATACCATTATTATTTATCTAACAGTAATCACTCCTATCAGAGTGCAATATGGCCTGGAGCTAGGCCATCTCTGATACCACAGCCAGCCACCAGAAAGAGGCCTTGTTAATTAAGGGCGATCAGTCACACCTAAGTTTTCCCTTCCTAAGCCGATCTCACCCACAGACTCGTGCCCAGTTCAGGAGTTTTGGCAGCAGTCTGGCTGGTAATTTTAGTAGCGGCTTTTTTTTTTTTTTTAGAGTTTACTCTTGGGTCTCTTTCTTGCGTTCTCTGGTGTGCATTCTCCCATTTTCATAGCTTTTTCAGGCATGGTTTCCCTTGGCGTTCCTCAGGTAGGGGAAAGTTTTGTCCTTGGGTTCCATGTGGCCTTTCATATGGATGCCCACCAGTGTCAGTGATGAGACCAGGAGGGGTTACACATGTGCTCCCTCTGGATTGTGCACTACAGCCTAGATGGGACCCATGTAAGATTAAAGTGGGCTGGAACAATGGGGCCCATTTGGGAAACCCAACTGGGTCCCAGTAACAGCACATGTACAAATCCACTCAGAGCCCATGCCCACCTGGAACCCACCTAGTCCACCATATGTTGTCACGGTTCTACATGCCTTTTAGAAATATCCCCTTGGGAACCTTAAGGGTGCTAAAGAAGGTTGAACCATCCCCAGTGCAGCAAGAGCATGACTGGCCAAGGTGGTTTCCGCCATGAAGGCTGGAATTTTGTGCAAGATTAAGCAGTTCTTACCAACATCAAACTCGAACCCTTTATCGATGAAGGTGTGGCAGCAGCCTCCAGCCTGGTCGTGTTGCTCCAGCACAAGGACTTTCTTGCCCATTTTGGCTATAGTAGCTGCTGCCGTCATCCCACCGATACCACTGCCAATCACGATTGCGTCCAAATCCTTGGGAACCTTCTGCTTGTTGAAGCCTGCATACACAAAACATGGACACTCAATTGTCTTGACTTGACAGGAATGAATTCCATATCCACCACATCCAAATGCTGCTTTAAGGTGCATCCACTAGAACAGGACTCTGGACACTGGAGCAGCCATGAGCTCAAGAGCCTAAGATCACCATGCCTAATGCCAGGTGTGGGCTAGTGGGCTATACAGCCTCCTAGCAGCATTGAGCTGTGGTGCAGTGGAGCTGAGTTCTCTGGAGTGATGCTGGAGCTCCATTCAATACTTTTGGGATGCGTCGGAGTGGCAGAGCTCATAGTTTAACTCATCCATCTCAATGTCGGGGCTGAATGCAATCAAACCTCCATTGCAGGAATGGTTCAACATCCAGTGTAAACTCTTCCTAGAGGAGCAGAGGCAGTTCCAGTGGAAAAGTGGGCCAGACTCTTAGGTAATACCCCCTTCTAACTTATCCATGTTTACATAACCTACTTTGGTGTGGTTCTACAACTTTACGCAATATACAGGCTTCTATAATCTTATGCAATAATATGAGAACCTAATGCACAAGTTAAAGTTAAGAGGCTTTCTGGCCAGTCTCCCAATCCAATTTAAGACAAAACACTGGATAATGAACTGTTTACAGTCCATTTTACAAAGGCTCAACAGTCTTAGTAGTAGTAATTTCCATGGACCTTGTATCCTATATCATCTGAAAGACCACTCCAGAAATCTGTTACCTGCACGATCTCCCTCCTCATCCACTCACCTTGCTTCAGAACCTTGTCTCTCTTCTTCTGGTTAAGCTCCATGGGTCCTGGAGGTCTTACAGATTCCTCAGAGAAAGGGCTCGGCCTGCCAATTAAGTACCAGTACAGTCCGCCTGCCCAGCTCAGGAACCACACCAGAAATGCCAGCAGCCACATCCTGAAGGGGACGAGTCGGTTTCCGCAGCAGCTTAAAAGATCAGGCTTCCTAAAGCAGCGGCGTAGCTGATGATTCTTTCCTGGTTGTTTGCTAGCTGTTTCCTGAAGATTTGCACTTCAGTTCAGGTGCAGCGTCTTAAGAAAAGCAAGAAGATCATGAGGCCTCTCCACAGATCAAGGTAGTCTGCTCTGAATGTGGGCAGGTTCAGAGCTGCCTTTCATTGATAGCGAGTGCCAAAGGTCTCGGCCTGACTTTTACGCCATAGCGATAACACACCAGGGTGAGAAAACGTTCTGGCGTTCTAGCCAACGCTTCACAACCTCACCAACCCAAACGCCACCCCCCACATTCCCAGCCAGTGATGTTTACCCATAGATATATCTAGAACCTCAGACAATCCCGCCCACTGGAAATCAGAACGTGACTGGTAGATTCCTCAAGACCTTCAGTCCAGCTCCTAAAGAACTGACCAATACAAGAGCTCCCTTGGTTGTATCTACCCAGATACCACCGAACGAACTGCGAATCTCTGATTGGAATTTTAACCCTTTTGTTTCCAAGCAAAACTGGATACGTCCGAGCAAAACAATACGTACTGGTCAGTTTCCCAGACATGGATTAAGACTAATCCTGGACTATATTTTCAATGGAGAATCTCCTTGACGAATGTGCAGTTCAGGATTAGTCTAAATCTCTACCTGGGAAAACAACCCACAGAGTTAAAATCCAATCACGATAGAAATGAGCAAGAATGACATGTTTTTTATAATGTATTTTCTGGTGGCAGGGATTGGTTGGGCCTCCTCTAAAGACCCTCAGGGTTAATCACCCTTGAACACTCTATTGCTAAAACAGTTCTTCATGTCACTGGACAGCTCAGAACCTGATAACAATAAACTGGCCGCATTATAATGTTATTAAAATTAGACATAATAACACTTTATAGCTTATTTGAATATAGCTATATACATAGTTTGGCGAGCTCATTGAATCCTACAACCCTGTCACGTCTACTTTCAGTGCCTAATTCCAAATACAAAACCCAAATGTATTTAAAATGAAAATGTAACTGATCAGTGTATTGCTCAGTAATATTACATATACTGTCAACAACAACAGTTAGCATGTTTGCATTTCCTATAAGCGCTAAGTGCTAAAACATTGAAAAATCTTAGAAAAATGAGTCTCACAGCAGCTGTGCACCTACCTCCAAAGTAGCAGCAGCAGTAGCGTTCACCAAGTTTTTCAGTCCGGAGATTGACTCAGTCACAGCGCTGCAACTGCCTTAGCTGCCTTAGCACCAACCGTCTACCGTTTGTACCTCAACAGGGGCTGGGTCCCTACTTTTGTGCTCCAGGATCTTGGTACAGCCTTTGATACCGTCACTGGTCATGTGTTATTGTTTGACAGTGTCGTAAGAATTAAAGGATTTGCTCGCTTTTGGGTTAGATCCTACCTAACCGGCCGTGTTGTTTATTCACACAATGAACGCTCTGATCTTACGCAATTTAAACATGCTGTCCCACGGCCTGGTAACCTGTTAAATTCCACACCTGTTATGAAAGTCTCCTACTGACACAGAAGTTTCTTGACCCCGCAGTATTTTGGCGAGCTCGTCAAATCCTACAACCACCCCGTCACGGTCATTCCACTCACAAGATGCTGGCCTACTTTCAGAGCCTAATACCAGATCCAAAATACAGATCAACCTGAACTGATAGGACTTATCAGATCGGTATAGTAGAATATTAATGATGACATGCTTAGGTGGGGCTCATGTGGGTGGGTTCCAGGTAAGCATGGGCTCTGAGTGGGTTTATACATGTGTTGTTGGGCCCCAACCATCATTACGGCTCACCCTAATCCCACTTGGGTCCCATCTCTAGGCCTCATGTACCAGTGTACCATGATTAACATCTCCTGGTACCATCACTGACCCTGGTGGACGACATATGATCCAGATGTGGAGCCATTATGAAACCCATGGACAAAACCCTCTGGTGCCCAGTTGGCTGACCCATACAGGCCCCACATGTTCTCTGGGATCTTTCTTTCCCAGATGAGATTCCCTCACTGTAGGACACCATAATGCTTGGGACATGGCAGTGATAGCTACGTTAACACGGTCATGTTTAGGTAGTCTTGCTCGTTTCATGCTCAGTTGGATTGAAACCAGGTGACTGGATGAACCAGTCCACCCAACTTCCCACAAGTTTTGAAGGCATTTACTGGATCTTTACTGGAGTAGATAAGAAGTTCCTCTGCACCTCAGAATTTATTGTCAGTGAAGATAAGAATGCCAGAACCTATGGCAGCCATATGTGCTCAACCTATGACCACCCCCCCCCCCACCACCACCATGTTTTACACTCTGATACCAAGGTTCATCCTGGTCTCATCTGTCCACCAGAACCAATTTTCTCCAGAATTCTGCCTGACGAATGCACACCTGCCTCCTGTATGGAGATTAGCGAGGAGCCATGAGTAGTGCAGGTCTTCCTCGGCCGACCATGAGCATTCTTAATCATGTTCCACAGTGTAGATTTTGGTAATCCCAAGGTAACAGCTTCTCTGACGTTCATTGGTGCATCTCTAGTCCTCATGTTGAACAATGGCAACTACAGACTGCAGAGATGTTTAAAAGCTTAGAAGCAAGCCTGGGTATCTCATACCCACATCAGTGAGGCCAAATGTCCAAAACATTACGGTGCCCTGAACTTTGCACTGTCCATCCATCTGTCCTTGAAATTAAACCAGATGCCCAGTCCCCACTGAAAAAAAAACATCTGCATGACTGGGCGACATTTTGAATTTTGGATAATGTCGGATAACGTTTTAAAATATTTAATTAAATTAAATTAAATGCAGATGAATCTGCTGGCTTTTTTTTGGGGGGGGGGGTACTTTTGCGAGGCGCAGTAAAGCAGATTACCTATGGTTATATGAAGTTACAGCACAGCCAGAGCCATGGCCTAATCACAGTGAAACGAGTGTGAGAGTGGAAATTATCTAACAGGATGAAAAGCTCAGACCCTAATCCTTAATAAAGTTTGTAGAATGAGGTTAAGCAGTTGACTCACAAGAAATGAGTGAACCTTAGCATGAAAACCTCATTACTGTCCCGGGAAATGGAACAACTGGCTGGCGTGGAATCTAGGCCGTATTTTAGCGCCTGTGACTTACACTCGTTCTTAGCACTGTTTCTCACAAGAAGTGGGACAAACAGCTGCTCACGTCCCGGCCCTAAGCCTCCAGGGGTCCCTACAGTGTGTAGTTGGGTTTTCACATGTCGTAATATTGCGTCAGGCATAATTCTGGCAGGAGCACAAGCAGATCAGTCATAATTTCTATTGCAGTTTTGTAAGGTTGTATTTTCAGCTCAGGCTAGCTGGTAGCATCCGTAGAACTCGTGCTAGCAGACAGAATAGCAGCACTAAGGAAACTTTAGAAACTCATCAAGTCGTTAACGGTGTTCACGCTAAACAAACCAGGCACTCAAACCAGGGAAGTGGTGGATGTTCTATAAGAATTAGAGTCTGAGCTAAGAAAGCTGCTTCAGGTAAGCTAATGCTAGTGCTGATGCTAACACTAGAGATTTACACAAGTAAAACTTAATGAAAATTCTGTTCACGTTTATTAAGTTTCGTGTTTATGATGATAGTTCTCTGTTAGCAGCTTTAGCAATTGTTGATGGAACCATTTCTTTAACCCCTTAAAGTGGTCCCTGTGGTCCGCCGGTGTGGAGTTCTGGAGTGTTAAGGGGTTAAGACAAGTCAACATGGCTAACTAACCAAGTGTTAGCAAACACAGAAGCCTAGACAGGGTTTAGCTGTTAGCAGTGTTGCCAACTGAGCGACTTTGTTGCTATATTTAGGGACTTTTCACACTTTGTTTTAAGCATCTAGCGAGAAATCTCGCGAGTTGTTCTGGTGTTATTGGAGACGTTTGGACACACTTGTCCTACAGTTACTGCCCTCAGCAGTGGGGTCTGCCGTGATTCTCGTCCTACAACAGAGTTAGAGTTCGAGTCTCACAGTTAGAGTCAGCCCCTGTCCACACTGCAAATGAACTGACCCCACCCCCTGTTTACAGAGCGGGATGTAAATATAAATATACATGCGTCTTCAGTGAGACACAAAAAAACCCACTGCATTTAATTAACTTACTCAGTCTCAGTCACTCACTCACCTCAACACTAAAAACAAACAGAATCTCTTTTAGGGTCACTCTGCCGGTCCCAAGCCTGGATTAAGGAGGAGGGTTGAGCGTTGAGTAGCAGTTCCACCCCATGTAATAGTCTTTTTTATCAAATTTGATATGCTAACATTTAACAACCCAGGACAAAATTGATTTATATAATTTATGTAAAAATGATTTATGTAATGTGGGTCTACACAACGCTTGAAAGCCATGAAGTTTTTTGGGGTGTTTTTACTCACCTTTTTTTCTTTTTTAGGGTGTTTTTACTCACTTTTGTTTTCTTTTTTTAGGTGTTTTTACTCACTCTTCTCTTTTTTTAGGTGTTTTTACTCACTCTTCTCTTTTTTAGGGTGTTTTGTATTGACCCTTTTTCTTTTTGAGGGTGTTTTTACTCACTCTGCTCTTTTTTGGGTGTTTTACTCACTCTTCTCTTTTTTAGAGTGTTTTTATTGACCTCTTTTCTTTTTTGGTGGTGTTTTTATTTACTTGATTTTTTGGGGGGTGTTTTTACTCACTCTGCTCTTTTTTGGGTGTTTTACTCACTCTTCTCTTTTTTAGAGTGTTTTTATTGACCTCTTTTCTTTTTTGGTGGTGTTTTTATTAACTTGATTGTTTGGGGGGTGTTTTTACTCACTCTTCTCTTTTTTTAGGGTGTTTTTATTGAGCTTTTTTCTTTTTTGGGGTGTTTTTACTCACTCTTCTCTTTTTAGGGTGTTTTTATTGACCTCTTTTCTTTTTCTAGGGTGTTTTTACTCACTTTCTTTCTCTTTTTAGGGTGTTTATATTAACCTTTTTTCTTTCTTAGAGTGTTTTTACTCACTTGTTTTCTTTTTTGGGTGTTTTTATTCACTCTTCTCTTTTTAGGGTGTTTATATTTACTTAATTTCTTTTTTAGGGTGTTTTACTCACTTACTTTCTCTTTTTTAAGGGTGCTTTTATTCACTTGTTTTCTTTTTTGGGTGTTTTTTATGCCCTTTTTACTTCTTTTTTAGGGTGTTTTTATTCACTTTTTTCTTTATTTGGGTGTTTTTACTCACATTTTTCTTCATTTTTAGGGTGTTTTTATTCACTTTTTTCTTTTTTTAGGGTGTTTTACTCACTTATTTTCTCTTTTTTAAGGGTGTTTTACTCACTTATTTTCTCTTTTTTAAGGGTGTTTTTACTCACTCTTCTGTTTTTTAGGGTGGTTTTTGACTTTTTGACTTTTTCTTCTCTCCCACACTGTTATTCCTTTATTCTACAGCATAAAATACAAGCAAATTAATAATTATGCAAATTATGCGATGGCGTCTTGTAGCGACTTCTAGCTAGACGTTTAGGATGGCGGATAGCTGCTGTCCTTACTGAGTTCCTTACTGAGTTGCCGTCACTGGCTGGTAGCCGGTTATAGCTTTGACACTGAGCTGTGAGTGTGATCTTCCGCAGAACTCAACCCCAGACCTTCTCAGCTTGCTTTTATTAAAGAGTTTTGGTCATTGGAAAACAGAGTTATGAAGAGGCGAGGCTGTTTTGGACTGATCACTCGATGCGTTTATTTTACAAAGATACCAGGACAGAAACAGCACCACCGACTTTCCTCCCTCTACTCTACTCGTCCAGAGAACTCTCTAAACACTGGAAGTCCGTATAGGTTTACTTCTCCAGACTGTCCTTTAATAACCCACAGATGCCTCTGAACGCTCTTAAAAGATTAAAAGAAAAAAAAGCTCCATGAAGAACCATTTCTGGGGTCTCACGTTTTGGTAACCGTTGAAATTGTTGGATTAGAGGTTCTGTAGAACACAGTGGAGGGTTTCATCCTTAAACCCCAGAACCCCAGAACCCCGTCGAGATCCCTCCAGGAAGCCATCTGTTTAAGAGGGTGGCCAGTGCAGAGCTGGGGCTATGTGATGATGCAGCCTCCCTTCTCCTTAAAGGGGTTCTTATCCTCAGGAACTCCTTTGATCAGCGGGTCTTCTGCAGACTGGGCCTCAATGTAGGCGATGAGCTCAGGAGCTGTGGCAGAAACCTAAAGAGGAGGATGAAGAGGAGGATGAAGAAGAGGATGAAAAGGAGGATCCATGATGAGTCATGAGAAGTCAGCAAATCATTCAGGCGGATTCATATCCTGATCATTATACTTCATACTGGATATTAATGTTATTAGAACTTCATACTGGATATTAATGTTATTAGAACTTCATACTGGATATTAATGTTATTAGAACTTCATACTGGATATTAATGCTATTAGAGCTTCATACTGGATATTAATGTTATTAGAACTTCATACTGGATATTAATGTTATTAGAACTTCATACTGGATATTAATGTTATTAGAGCTTCATACTGGATATTAATGCTATTAGAGCTTCATACTGGATATTAATGTTATTAGAACTTCATACTGGATATTAATGTTATTAAAGCTTCATACTGGATATTAATGCTATTAGAGCTTCATGCTGGATATTAATGTTATTAGAACTTCATACTGGACATTAATGTTATTAGAGCTTCATACTGGACATTAATGTTATTAGAACTTCATACTGGATATTAATGCTATTAGAGCTTAATACTGGATATTAATGTTATTAGAGCTTCATACTGGACATTAATGCTATTAGAGCTTCATACTGGATATTAATGCTATTAGAACTTCATACTGGATATTAATGTTATTAGAGCTTCATACTGGATATTAATGCTATTAGAGCTTCATACTGGATATTAATGCTATTAGAACTTCATACTGGATATTAATGCTATTAGAGCTTCATACTGGATATTAATGCTATTAGAACTTCATACTGGATATTAATGTTATTAGAGCTTCATACTGGATATTAATGTTATTAGAACTTCATACTGGATATTAATGTTATTAGAACTTCATACTGGATATTAATATTATTAGAACTTCATACTGGATATTAATGTTATTAGAACTTCATACTGGATATTAATGTTATTAGAACTTCATACTGGATATTAATGTTATTAACTTTATTCTAGTTGTAGTTAGTTGTTGGAAAGTGAAGTGTACGTGAAGAGACTCACTGCAGTCCTGGACGTGTTGACCTCTATCTTCAGCTGATCCAGCTCCATCTTCATGATGTCTTTATCTGACATGTCCCGAGCCATCTTGGCTGTGAACAGAAAGAAAGAAACTCATTGTGTGAACTTAAAGCCTGCCTGTGACCCTGGACTCTGTGTTCACCGAGTGCATACATGTAAATTCCTCTTTATCTGTGCTGACCGTATTAAACCCCTAATTAGGAACAGCTGAAATAATGCTACGTTCCCCACAGGATCTGTAGGATGAATTGTGGAAATAGGATTATGCAACCCTTTTTGATGCCTTATAGAACCATTTACATAAGATTTTCCACCAAATCCCTTTGACTTTTTAACCATGTAAAAGGGTTCTTCCAAAGGGTTCTTTGACGTTGTTTTATGTAGAACCTTTTAATAAGTAACCATTGAAGAACCCCTTGTTCTATATGGTATAGTGCTGTAGGATCTCCTGCAAGATTACTTCCTTTTTGGTGCCATATGGAGCCATTCCACCAATCTGAAGACCTCTTCAACCTGAAGACCTGTTCAACTGAACAAACTATTTAAGCAATCATAGGGTTCGTTAATTTGTTGGTTCTACATAGAGCCCATTGTTTCAGCTGAAGAACCCTTGAAGAACCCTTTTTAAGAGTGTAATACTACAGAATCAAGGCATGGTTTTGAATAGGAAGGTTTGCCAGGTTCTCCAGAAAACCAGTAATGGCTCTCAGCCATGTTTGATTGCATCTGTCCATCCATCAGTGCTGCACCTCTTACCTGTTCAGCGGGACTCCCAGCAGGCCGAGAAGTGTTGTGAGATCTCCTAAGAGATCATCAGCAGTTCCTCCTCTCCTTCTCTCAGCCGACTGAACTCCTCTTCCTCCTTCTTCTCCTCTTCATCTCACCTCCAGCTTGCTGGGCTGATCCTGGAGGGGATTTGGCCTCTGATGTCATCAATCCCACTTGATCTCATTAGGAGAATCAGAGGAAGTAGGATGGCTCCGAGGGGCGACCCCTAAAGCCCATTTGGACGGTGGGAGAGGAAGGACAGGACAGAAGGCCGGTGGGGAAGGTCAAACTGACTGTGCTGGGCAGAATTATCGAGCTGCACAGACTGATGATTCTGTTAAAGTAGCAGCAATAATGTGGAGCATCTTCAGCAAAACTGCTGTTATTCCCAGTCATCAGGAACATTGAGCCAGAGAGGCCAGAGATCGATGGATCTGAGTATAAAGTATAAGAAAAGTGTGTAGAAATGAATTTGTCCATCAAACAGAAGTTCAGGAATAGTTCAGCCACACCCCAGATAGAGCTCAGTGTGGTCAGTAGAGCTCAGTGTGGTTAGTAGAGCTCAGTGTGGTTAGTAGAGCTCAGTGTGGTCAGTAGAGCTCAGTGTGGTTAGTAGAGCTCAGTGTGGTTAGTAGAGCTCAGTGTGGTCAGTAGAGCTCAGTGTGGTTAGTAGAGCTCAGTGTGGTCAGTAGAGCTCAGTGTGGTCAGTAGAGCTCAGTGTGGTCAGTAGAGCTCAGTGTGGTTAGTAGAGCTCAGTGTGGTTAGTAGAGCTCAGTGTGGTCAGTAGAGCTCAGTGTGGTTAGTAGAGCTCAGTGTGGTTAGTAGAGCTCAGTGTGGTCAGTAGAGCTCAGTGTGGTCAGTAGAGCTCAGTGTGGTCAGTAGAGCTCAGTGTGGTCAGTAGAGCTCAGTGTGGTCCCATGAAGGTTACCACTTCTGCTTTTCTAGACGTTCCTACAATGTTTTTATTTGTTTATTCTCAAAATGAATTTGGGCTTTTCACATTTGTTAGGCATATTTCAAAAATAAACATTTAAACAATATTCAATTATATATTTAAATAAATGCTTAAAGTCTTAGAATAAACTTTTTGGATTAATTTTTTAAGTTTTGGGAGACGTTTATTGAGAGAGAGAATTTATTTCAGAGAATTGCTTTTAGTTTTTTTGGAAGAATGTTTTGGAAAATTGTTTGGAATTCTTTGGTGAATTTATTGGAGAATTTCTGGAGAATTATTTTGACAATTTGTTTTGAGAATTCTTTAAAGTTTTTTTAGATTCTTGGAGGATTGTTTTTTTAAATTTATTTCAGAGAATTTGTTTTTAGTTTTTTTTTGGAGGAATGTTTTGGAGAATTGTTTGAAGAATTTTTAAGAATTCTTAGAAGATTCTTTTGGGATTTTTGACGAATTTATTGGAGAATTTCTGGAGAATAATTTTGGAACATTCTTTGAAGTGTTTTTGGAGATTTTTGGAGAATTTCTTGACATTTAAGAACATTCTTGTGAACGTCTTCGTGTTTATCTTAAGATCCTTCGTAAGTTTTTTGGTTCTGGGCTCAGATGTTCTGTCTCTGCTGGGAAACGTCTTGTGTTTGTTATTTTTTAAGCACCTACTTTAAAAAGGCAGCAGAAACGGTTCCACCGCTGCTACAAATCCTAGACCCTGTTATTGCTGGGAGCGGTTTATAGGGGTATAATGAATAATGCAGACTTTAGTTTCCTCAGTTCAAACATTGACTCAGGCTTCTGGTTCTGGAAATCAGGAATGCACCCGGGTGGCATTGTCCTGTACTGTAAGACCACTCAATCCACTAAATGCTAGCTGTGTATCGGAGGGGCTGGCTGAGCCGTGGCTAAGTTGGCCGTGGCTCGGGGATCACGTATAAGCCCTTTTCTTGGGATCTGGGTTAGGCTTGTTTGTGCAGGATTAGTAAAGGAGACCTGGCAGGTGAGGAGGCCTGATCTATGCTGGGAAGGACCACCGAATGGGCCTGTAGCACCCAGAGTGCATGTGGTGTACCGGGAGGCTTAAACATCTGACACTGTGGGTTTCTGAACTCCGTGAACTCCGTGAGACTAAGACTGATCTTTAGGGACTACTTTTTTGCCCTGCAGCATGTATCCCTCCACCATTTTAATGATCTGGTTCTAAAAGCAGGTTCTAGAGCCGAGCTCTTCTCAGAACTCTGGTAGAACCGTGTCTCAGGCATCAGGCAGCGTCTTCATCACCATTAGGTGAAGAACTTTCTGTGAGGAGCTTTTATTATTAGAGCTTCAGACGTCTGCTTCCCTTCACCTCCACTGTAGAACCACAGCTCTGACTGGGGGGGGGAGGTTATCTAGAACCGAGCGTTCCACAACTAACCCACCAAACCCCCCACTCTGAGTGACTCTATAAACTCACCTCATTCTGCTTCCTGCTCATTTAGTGCAAGACTGGACATACACTATGTGGACAAAAGTATTTGGACACCTGCTCATTCACTGTATTATGCTCACTCATTAGGCAGCATGGAGCCGATAGGGTCATGATGTTGATCTGCTCCAGAGAGTCCTAGTCTATTGGCAGTACTTCTCCTCTACAGGGACTAGACAAGCTGTGTGTGCATTTGCACATCTGTGTCAGCAGCAATGGGTGCAGCTTAATGGAGCTGAGTGCGGTCATTAGGAAGGGCGTCCACTCTCTGAACACGTCCAAAGTCCAGCGTCCAGCGTCCAGCTCTACATCACATGTAATTGAGCTAATGGAAAGCAGCACTGAGTGGGATTATGGGTTAGAGGTCTGTGGTCAGAGAGGGTCCCGCAGTCTGTCCCGCTGTCCTTCCCGCCTGTGATCGGTGATCAGTCACGGTACTTTGGTGATAAGAAAGAACCGAGACGAAAAAGGGAGAACCTCAAAAAAGCATGAGGAAGAACCACTGAGAGGAACCAAGACTCAAAAGGAGAACCACTGAGAGGAGCTGAGACTCCAACGGAGAACCTTTGAGAGAACCTAAGAACCCCTAAGAGGAAATGAGACTCAAAAGGAGAACCTCCCTAAGAGCATGAGGAAGAACCGCTGAGAGGAACCGACGGTCAAACCGGGAACCTCCGAAAAGAATGAGAAGAACCGAGCTTCAATAGGAGAACCACTGACAGGAAACAAAAGACAAGAGAACCCCTAAAAGGAAATAAGACTCAAAAGGAGAACCTCCCTAGGAGCCTAGGGAAGAACCACTGTAGGAACCAAGACTTGACAGGAGAACTTCATAAGAACATGAGAAAGAACCACTGTGAGGAACCAAGACTCAAAAGGAGAACCACTGAGAGGAACCAAGACTCAAAAGGAGAACCTCTGAAATGTATAAGGAAGAACCTTTGAGAGAACCTAAGAACATGATGAAGAACCCCTAAGAGGAAATGGGACCTCCCTAAGAGCATGAGGAAGAACCACTGAGAGGAACCGACACTAAAATCTATAAGGAAAAACCTTTGAGAGGAACCTAGCTTCAAAAAAAGGATGAGGAAGATCCACTATCAGGAACCAAGACTTGACAGGAGAACTTCGTGAGAACATGAGGAGGAACCACTGAGAGGAACCGAGGCTTGGAAAAGGAACTTCGCTAAGAGTATAAGGAAGGAGAACCACCGAGAAAAGCCGAGACTCCACAGGAGAACCGCCTGAAGAACCACTGGGAGGAACCAAGACTCAACAAGAGAACCTTAAAACAGCAGGAAGAACAACTCAGAATATCTGAGGCTGAAAAGAGAACCACAGCTCAAACACTCAGTTCAGTACGTAAAAATACAAATAAAATAAATACAAAATAAAAGCGCATTTGTATCAAATCTTAACGAAGAAATATTAACATCTAAACTTTAGTAGAATCAACAGTTTAATTAAGTGAAATTCTATTTATAGACTTTTTAACTGCAGGTGAGTCTTAATGTGCTTAGAGAAAGTGAGGGAGGGGGAGCCTGTTGTTCAGGTGGGTAACCGCTAGAGGGCGACATATCCCACATCCCGAAAGCCAAGAAACTCTCTTATTATCGGACTTTCCTTGTTTATGTGTTTTCTGATCTATTATATATTATATATATATTAATATATATAATAATTACATTAATTAATTAAATATTAATTAATGAATATTTTTAACGCCAAATATAAATACTTTATAAAATAATTATACTTTATTAAATCATTATTTAACGTTGTTCCCTTGAGAATAACGTTTCTTTCCTTGTTTATGTTGGTTCTGATCTATTATATTTTATATATTTTTAAATTTAATATTAATTAATTAATATTTGTAGCGCCAAATATAAATACTTTATAAAATAATTATTTAACATTATTCCCTTTTTATTATTTATTTATGTGTTTGATATTCCTCCGCTTTCCATAAATGTAGATTATTTTATTAAAGAGTGAAAACTGGATCTGTTTAATCCGGACCTTTTCGCCTCCGTTCACTTCCATTCACTGCGGGCGCGGTAGGTGGCGCCCTCCAGCGGCTCGCGGACTAATCGCAGGGATAGGATAGGAGGCCTCCAGCGTCCCGGTAGAGGTTCCGCCCGCTGCGAAGATGGCTGCTCCCAGCAGGAGGGAGGCTCTGCGGCTGCTGTCTCAGCTCGGAGCCTTCATTCTGACCCGGTTCGGCTTCTGGAACTGCTTCAGTATGCTGATGCTCTTCGCGGAACGGGCTGACGTGAAGAGGTGAGGCTCTGGCTCCGAACTCTCCGGTCCACCTTAAACGGCGCGGCGGCCAGCGCTGCACCCCGGAGCCTGGCGGAGCGGAGCGGAGCGCAACTGCCGCCCGTTTAAGGTGGACCGGAGAGATCCAACAGCCAGCCGGCGAGGAAGAAGCCAGCTTTACTAACATGAGCGAAATGAAACCGTAGACTCTAACTGTGGGTAATTAGACGTGCTTTCAGAGGGAAATAAGCGCTTATAAATCTGTGAGTTGTGAACGTCTGTGAGATGTGGGACTTGTAGGAGGGCAAAGGCTGTGTCCCAATCCGACCCTGCCTACCTAGGGAGTCAGTCGCGTTCTAGCGGTGTTAGCCAGCTACCTTTTATACCTATATAGCTATATAAATATTTATATAGCTATATAAGTATAATGACCCTTTCCAGTACTTTTATGGTACCGAGCGAATTCCTTCAGTAATATAAATATTAATTAGAAAAGGAAGTCCGTCTTATCTCGCTCTGCTGTTTGTTTTCTAACCGTTTAATCGAGCTGTCAAAATAAAAGTCCGACTTTAACACTGTATTCCCAGTAGAGGGAATCCCAGTAGAGGGAATCCCAGAGGATTCCCAGTTGGTAGCATAACAGAACTACTCCATATTTTTCCTGCTGGTTGACCAGTTTAGCTCTTGACCACCGCCGGAGTCGTAATTGTTTGTATTTGGTAGTTTAGCTGGTCTACCAGTATGACCCAATCTGACCAGCTTGGCCATCCTGAACGAGAGAGTCAACCAGTATGACCGAGCCGTACTGGTCAGCCAGTATAATATATATATATATATAGTGTAGTAATATATAGTGTATATAGTGTAGTAATATATAGTGTAGTAATATACAGTGTATATATAGTGTAGTAATATATAGTGTGTATATATAGTGTAGTAATATACAGTGTATATATAGTGTATATATAGTGTAGTAATATACAGTGTATATATAGTGTAGTAATATATAGTGTATATATAGTGTAGTAATATACAGTGTATATATAGTGTAGTAATATATAGTGTATATAGTGTAGTAATATATAGTGTATATATAGTGTAGTAATATACAGTGTATATATAGTGTAGTAATATACAGTGTATATATAGTGTAGTAATATATAGTGTATATAGTGTAGTAATATATAGTGTATATAGTGTAGTAATATATAGTGTATATATAGTGTAGTAATATACAGTGTATATATAGTGTAGTAATATATAGTGTATATAGTGTAGTAATATACAGTGTATATATAGTGTAGTAATATATAGTGTATATATAGTGTAGTAATATACAGTGTATATAGTGTAGTAATATATAGTGTATATATAGTGTAGTAATATACAGTGTATATATAGTGTAGTAATATATAGTGTATATATAGTGTAGTAATATACAGTGTATATATAGTGTAGTAATATACAGTGTATATACAGTGTATATATAGTGTAGTAATATACAGTGTATATACAGTGTATATATAGTGTATATATAGTGTAGTAATATATAGTGTAGTAATATACAGTGTATATACAGTGTATATATAGTGTATATATAGTGTAGTAATATATAGTGTATATAGTGTAGTAATATATAGTGTATATAGTGTAGTAATATATAGTGTATATATAGTGTAGTAATATATAGTGTATATATAGTGTAGTAATATACAGTGTATATATAGTGTATATATAGTGTAGTAGTATATAGTGTAGTAATATATAGTGTATATAGTGTAGTAATATATAGTGTATATAGTGTAGTAATATACAGTGTATATATAGTGTATATAGTGTAGTAATATATAGTGTATATATAGTGTAGTAATATATAGTGTATCTAGTGTTTTCAGCGGAACGACCAGCTTTGCTGATTGGGCGTCTTGCTTCATTAATCATTTAAAAAAGATGGTTTTGCTTCTTCTTCCAGTTGTAATTCCAGTTCCACCTTAAATCATGCAGCAGTCCCCAGTTAAGGTGGAATGGAGCATTTGCGTTAGCCGACGTCAGCCTGGAGAGTCTCAGGAGTATATTAAAAACAAGGTCCCACGGCAGCCCTGGGACACTAATTCCCTAGGCAGGGAAAGAGGGGTGAGATTGAGACGCAGCCCAGGAGTAGTGCTTCCCCGGTCTGTTGCACCGTTTGGGCGTCTTGGAGTAAAAGGAGTACACACTCGGAGGCAACCTTTTAATTATGTTTAATAGGACAAAAGCGGAGGCCCGGTCAGCGGCTCTATTCTGAGAAGCTTTATAAATAGCTCCCCTGACTGCAGTTAACCCACGCTGGGTTCCCTCTCCCTCCCTGTAATTACTCCTCTCTGTGGGCGAGACAGTGGAAACAGCTGCTGCCACTTTCCTGCATGGTTTACCTACATATATATATATATATATATATATATATATATATATATATATATATATATATATATATATAAATAAGCATATTAAAAATAATCATACTGCACAGTCCCAGTGCTCTGTAGCTTTTAAAGCACCGTTTATAATAAAGAATAAATAAATAAATAAATGCTTTAATACAGTTAAAAAAAGTAGTTCCTTCAGGATACCCTGCTGGTACTGTAAAGCTCGCCTCCTGTGATGCGGAGAGGGCCACAGTAAAAGTCCCGCCCTTCGCGAAAAGAGGCAGCCAGCTCGCGGTTCAGAAGGGTCGGCGAGAGCGAGGCCAACTGTGCTCTCCCTCAGGGCCTCGGCGACCCTCTGATCATAGTGCCGGCGCCGCTCGGGCCCCCCACAGCCGTTCAGAGCCTCCCCAAATGAAAGCTTGCCTGTACTCCCGTTGTCTCTCCTGCTGAGAGCGGTTCTGGTTCTGTGTGTTTCTCTCAGGAAACCCGACATCCAGGTGCCGTACCTGAACGTGGACATGGGAGCGGCGGTGCTGTGTGCCAGCTTCATGTCGTTTGGGGTGAAGAGGAGGTGGTTCGCTCTGTTTTCGGCCATCCAGCTGGCGTTCAGCACATACCTGTCCTACGTCGGGGGACACGTCCATTATGGGGACTGGTTAAAGGTACGGCAGCACAAGAGTGTACAGCATTAATACTGTAGATCGATTGATTTATTGATTTATTAGTGAAACCCGAACAGAGCCCTGAAATGATGGACCCAGCCTCTCCCGTCTCTCATCAGGTCCGGATGTACTCCAGAGCCATGGCCGTCATCGGAGGGTTCCTGGTGCTGGCCAGCGGGGCGGGCGAGGTGTACCGGCAGAAGCCTCGCACGCGCTCACTGCAGTCCACTGGACAGGTCTTCCTGGGAATCTACTTAATCTGTCTGGTAAGGCGTCGAATTTCAGCTCAATAATAATTACAGAGCGATTTTCTGTTTGTTTTTATTTTTAATGGTTTTGGCTTGAATCAGTCAGTTTACACACATATAAATGGTTGATGGTCGTAGTTGTAAATAAGCCACGTCCTCTACCGGGACACACCTCTGTCATTTAAGTTATTAGTTCAGTTCATTTATTTACATTTTATTTCTCCACCAATTTGGATCGCCAGTTACCCAACCCATATATATTCTCCCCATCACATGCAATTTTGGATGTTTACAATCATGCAGGGTTTTTCTTTCCTGTCTCCAACATGTAAACAATGTCAAATGACCTGAAATGCTCACGTGAGCACTCCAGCCCAGCAGGGGGCGCTAATATCTCACACAGTTTACCGTCAAATGTCTCAAAAAGTAAGCAAACGATCACAGTAGACCTAAATACAGTACAAACCTCACCAGAGTCACCAAAAACATCATTTTACCTTAAATAAGACCTCAGGGCTTTTTTTCTGAAATCGGGACACCAAAGAGGAGCAAGGGGCTAGCAGCTCCACCCATATAGCTTCTCCTTATATGGAAAACCAGCTGTGGCAGTGATGTGATCTGCCTAATTATCCGATCCTCGATCCAGCGATGTTCGATCCTAGTATCAGATCCCTAATCTAGACCCACCGCCTGCTGCTCGTCATATTAGCTGGCTTAGCTAACCGCAGCTAACCGTAGCTAACCGCAGGTTTTCATGGGTGGAGCTCGGAGCAGTCCTACACTGATCGTTGTGTGGTTCCTGTGTTCCGCAGGTGTACTCCCTCCAGCACAGCCAGGAGGACAGGCTGGCCTACCTGGACCACATCCCCGGCGGGGAGGTCACCGTCCAGCTGCTGGTGGTGGTCTTCGGCGTGCTGGCCCTGTCCTTCCTCTCCGGCTGCTACGTGCAGCTCGCCTCTCAGATCCTCTCCGTCCTCCTGCCGCTGGTGATCCTCTTCATAGACGGAAACGTGGGGTACTGGCACCGCTCCCGCCGCGTGGAGTTCTGGAACCAGATGAAACTGATCGGGCAGAACGTGGGCATCTTCGGGGCGGTGCTGATCCTAGCCACGGACGGCTGAGGAGCCGCAGAGAGGAGGGGAGAAGATGCTGAGCTCCAGGTTGAAGGAATAGTTCACTGAAAAGTTCCATCCCAAATGTTTGATTCTTAGGTTTTGGGCTAATTTGACTCTAATTTAACGGACGTTTAACGGTAATTGAACGGAAAGGGGTTTAGGCAAATAGTTGTTGAGTCCCTGGTAAATGAGGAGGGCGGTTCTCTGGAGATTGGTGGGTGATACTGGGCGAGGTTTAGAGTACTGAACTGCAGAGGGGTTCGTTTTTTTATTATTATTTTTTTTATTTATTTTTTTTATCTCTGTTCTGTATTTTGTCACTAAAATCCGCATAAAAATAGATTCCATAAGTCCTACATATTAAAAATATCCCGCCCAAACAGAGCTGTTAAAAGTAGAGGCTTAAAGCTGCCTTATCGTGGATGACCGATTTTTTTCCACTGCGAATAAAGTTCGGAAGATAGCGTAAAAAAAAAAAAAGTACCGTCCCTCCCGTACAGTCCACGCAGTCCATATATGGAAACCAAACATCTGTTTTTTTTTCTTTTTTCAAATCACAATCTCTCTCTGATGTCACAACAATTCATTTACATATCCCCGCCTACTCAGCCTACCACAGTTTAGCCCCACCCAGTCATATTCCAGTTCTCAGAGTGCTTTTTGAAGTCTTAAGACAGAGTGATCAATCAGAACAGCGCTCATTTACATATGTCAGTCTTAAAGGTACAGTAACGGAAACCTCGGACTGTTGGGATATAAAGCGCTGGAAATGAGGGGAAATATGAAGCAGGAGGTCCTTTCCTGTCCGTTGAGGGCGGGGGATTCTGTGTGAATTAGACGTTTGGTTGAACCGTTCCTTTAAGACATGCAGGGAGTGCGGTCTGTATCTCAGGGGTTGGCTCAGAATGACCATAAGAATAGTAAGTCCTGACGTCCACACACTGACGGGCACAGTGTTTAACGTAGCCCAGCTGTAGAGGATTCAGTTACACCTCACTCCTTTCTTTCTGAGTCTTTTTCATTTTATGCTTATACTTTTTTATATATAATAATAAAATACCTGGATAGATGGTGATTTTAAAGGGGTTGTTTACATTCTGTTGAAGCTTCTTGTTTTTTTTTTTCATTTGAAAAGCTTTTTATTTTTACTACGTCTTAAAAGTAAGTGAGCGTGTGAAAGTCGGGGTGGGGGGGTTAAAGGCTGTGTTGCTGTTTGAATGCTGTGTAATGAGGTAAAAAAGGGAATATCGCCGCTGAGAGAGCGCTCTTCCACTCATAGCTCTACAATCACTCGCGTTCCTTATAACTGACATCAGGTGTCGCGTTGTTTATTAAACAGGTCTGTTTTTCTAATGAACAGGATTGTGTTCCTTTTTTAATTGATTCTGTCATGATTGTCCTGGTCTGCCGTGAAGGTGTGCATCTGCAGGCTGCTGTATATAACATAGAAATGCTATGTTTCTCGATGTTTCTGTTAATATCTGGTCAGCACACAAACACTTCCTGAATCTGTAGACTCCGCCCTTTCCAGTGCATCTCTTTGACGGATCGTATGTGACTCCCACCTGGAGTTACGAGACTGTGAAGACGGGTCTCTCACCTGTAAATTGTGGATTTATGGTCGATGGGTTTGTGTGAAACTGACCAGTAGACATTCAGAAATTTCTTATTAATATCCAGTATGAATCTCTAGTAACATTAATATCCAGTATGAAGCTCTAATAACATTAATATGCAGTATGAAGCTCTAATAACATTAATATCCAGTATGAAGTTCTAATAACATTAATATCCAGTATGAAGTTCTAATAACATTAATATCCAGTATGAAGCTCTAATAACATTAATATCCAGTATGAAGCTCTAATAACATTAATATGCAGTATGAAGCTCTAATAACATTAATATCCAGTATGAAGTTCTAATAACATTAATATCCAGTATGAAGTTCTAATAACATTAATATCCAGTATGAATCTCTTATAACATAAATATCCAATATGAAGCTCTAATAACATTAATATCCAGTATGAAGCTCTAATAACATTAATATTCAGTATGAAGCTCTAATAACATTAATATCCAGTATGAAGTTCTAATAACATTAATATCCAGTATGAAGTTCTAATAACATTAATATCCAGTATGAAGCTCTAATAACATTAATATTCAGTATGAAGCTCTAATAACATTAATATCCAATATGAAGCTCTAATAACATTAATATCCAGTATGAAGCTCTAATAACATTAATATTCAGTATGAAGCTCTAATAACATTAATATCCAGTATGAAGTTCTAATAACATTAATATCCAGTATGAAGCTCTAATAACATTAATATCCAATATGAAGCTCTAATAACATTAATATCCAGTATGAAGCTCTAATAACATTAATATTCAGTATGAAGCTCTAATAACATTAATATCCAATATGAAGCTCTAATAGCATTAATATCCAGAATGAAGTTCTAATAACATTAATATCCAATATGAAGCTCTAATAACATTAATATCCAGTATGAAACTCTATTAACATTAATATCCAGTATGAAGCTCTAATAACATTAATATCCAGTATGAAGCTCTAATAACATTCATATCCAGTATGAAGCTCTAATAGCATTAATATCCAGTATGAAGCTCTAATAACATTATAACAAGTTTTTATATATTAGTGAGTGTGTGTGTGTGTGTTTGTGTGTGTGTGTGTGTGTGTGTGTGTGCGTGATCTTTATTTACCTGTCTCTGCCAATCAGCTCGTCTAAAGATCAGCTTCATGTTAAATAAAAAAGGGATGAATAAGTTAACGGGCCGCTCCGGGTTCAGGGTGGGTCACCAGGTGTTGAGTTGCTTGATGTAAACGTATCTGTCTCTGTGCCTCTCAGCTCCACACTGTCAAACCCTCGGGTGCCTAAACCGGTTCTCCGTTCCACATCGGAGAACACGACTCGTTGAATAGAAGACAAGGAACGTACAACCAGCCGCATGTTCATTCATAAGGTTTTAATGAGCTCAAGGCCAGTAGATCTAAAGGCTTACGCGTAAATGTGTGTAGTTAAGCATTCTAATGGTTCTAGGATGGTCGAATGGTTCTGGAGGGTATATATAGAACCATTCCTCTAACCAAAAGAACCCATGAAGAACCTGTTTTTGTGTTTAGGACGATTGAATATGTGTCTACAAACTTTTTTAAGACTCATTCTCTAGACCCTTTACAGCTCTGTATAGTTTACAGTGAATGATGAGGGTTCTACCTAAAGCCCTTACACTGTGTGGAGGTTCTGTAGGTTCCCTCATTTGTTCAGTGCTGCCTCAGACTCGTTCCCTTGCTTGGCGAGGTTCAGCCGCTTCTTCCTGCGGTTCCGCTCTGCCATCGCTATTGCTGCCACCACGGTGATCATCACGGTCGCAGTGATGACCAGAACGGTGGCGGTCTCCGCTACGCACAGCTGGCTGTCTATCAGCGCGGGGAACGCCCCCGCCAGCGGAGGTGGTGAGTGGCAGGTGATGTTCCAGTAGTCGTCGATATGGAGGCGCCGGACATGGAGGATTTTGCTGAAGATGCGGTGCAGCTCGCAGTCGCAAAGCCATGGGTTCTCCGACAGCTGCATGTGCGTGCTGGGCGCCTGCAGGTTCAGGAACGTCTTGAATTTGAGGTTCCCCAGCTGGTTGGCCTCCAGACCCAGTACGCCGAGACTCTGCAAGGGGGCGAAGGCTTCTGTCTCAATGCTGGAGATGTTGTTGTGGCCTAGGAGGAGGACGCCGAGCCTTTGCTGCATGGTGAGCAGTCCACCCTGGAGCACGGTCAGTTGGTTCCAGGCCAGGTTGAGCTGCTTCAGGCCGGTGAGGCCGTGGAACGCTCCAGACTGGATGACCCGAATGTGGTTGTGACTCAGGTCCAGCTTCTCCAGGCTCTCCAGATGGGCGAAGGAGCGACTCTCGAGGCACTCCAGAGAGTTGTGGGACAGCCGAAGGTCCCTGAGGGCCATCAAACCGCGAGAGAAGTCTTGGGCTAGGGAGCGCAGGTCGTTGTGGCTGAGGTCCAGCTTCTCCAGAAACGACAAAGATGCCAGAGCCTGGAGTGGTCAGAAAAGATCGGAGATGTCTGATTTGGTCTGATCAGGCCTACGACTCTAGGAAGAGGAGCTTGGAGGACAGTGCCGGGTCTCCAGCGCCACCATTGCTTTAAGAGCGAGAGGGAAGAGAGCGCCATCTAGCCACCTGGAGAGAGCTTGGCCAATTGTGCTCTCCCAGACTCCGGCTGCTGATGGCAAAGCATTTCTGGACAAGCTCGGAGATACAGAACTCTGAAAGAAGCATGTGGACTTCAGTAGAGTAGGATTACAGGATTCTGCTCAAATAGTGAGGGCTGTCATGGGGGGTGTGGTCAATTAGGGGACGCCGGACCCCCTACACTGGTCAGGAAAACCTACAGTGATCCTGTACAAACACAGATCTCAGAAGCAGAACTCACCTGTGGCTGCAGCGCCTGGACGCCGCTGTTCTGAAGCAAGAGGATGCGCAGGGCCCAGATTCCAGTAAAGGTGGTGCTGCTCAGCTCATGCAGCTTGTTCTCGCTGAGGTCCAGGAGCCAGGTACCGTGAGGGATGCCATGCGGGATGTATGTGAACCCTCTGGCCCGACAGTCCACCAGGTCAGAGTTCTCAGAGCACAGGCAGCGGTGAGGACACAGCTTGGAGCCCGTCCCCAGACAAGACAAGACCAGAGGCAAAAGACAGACGACCCTAATCATCCTGAGCCCACGGAGTCAGCGGTGCGACCTTCTAGTCGATCTTGGCCATCCCGTGGGAGGTGGGGGAGGTGGGGGGTGCTCCTCAGGTGAACCTGGGAAGGAGTGGAATGGGTCAGTGCTGCTCTTTTCTGCGCTACTGAAAGCCGGCGAGAATTAAACAACCCCGTCTGATTGGTCAGAGAGATTGGATTTGTCTGCATTATATAAAATAAGAGAATTATTATATAACACGATTTAAGCCCTTAATCTGCTGGCCATTTCACACCAGAAGACTTTAGAGTCGGTCGTTTTCATGTCATGCTGGGCAGATGTGCCGACAGATGGTTGGGTGGGGGGGCAGTTCAGTAGCACGATGACATTTACTCCTGCTCCCCATCGTACTCCAACTCCCACCAGCTCTAGCAACGCCCCCAACACTTGTGGGGAGGGTGAGGATCAGCATGCAAAGCCCACCACCGCCTCCCCAGCTCCCATACAACAGCTAACCGCTAACCGCTAACTCCTGTGCTGACCAGCATCATGCTGGGAGTGTTGGGGTCGGGAGGAAAGGCCATCGACCGTCAGCCCACCCCTGAGAGAGAGCGAGGCCGACTGTGCTCCCTCTGACTCCGGCTGCTGATGGCGAGCAGCGTGACCCAGGATTCGAACCAACGATTCTCGGATCATGGTGGCAGTGGTGGCAGATGTTTCTGAGGGACCCAATCAGAAAGGCCTTGCCTCTCCGATTCTTCCCTGCTTCTTCTCCCGGGCTGACGGATCTCCTCAGGAGAGAGATCCGATCACAGCTGAATCCACGCTAGCCCACGTTATTTCACTTCCCATTTTAAAGAGGTTCTAACTGCAACCCCAGATAGCGCCCCCATCAGTGGTCTTCAGACACGGCTCACCTCCAGCTCGCACCAGACTGGTCCTTCTTCACATCTTCGGATTCTCACAAGTGCAAGCTAGCAGTCTGAGAACAGGCTGACCGCTCTCTCCATGTCCTTCTTGCTGACCGTTTCCGTTGCAGCCGAAGAGCTAATGATGCTCGTTGTCTAAGACGAACCTCAGACGGCGGTCGTAGGTTTGAGGCTCCAGTGCTCCTCAGACTTGTGACGCCTTTGGCCAGGCAGGCGTGAACGACCCGTGGTGGACGGCTCGGATTAGCTGTAAATAAACTCTTGTAATGGAAAAGTTGCGACACAGCTCGTCCCTGTCGCCGGCCTATGATTTACGCAGAGAGACGGAGACGCCGAAGCTCAGCGTCAGCAGTAACGCAATCGGCCGGTTCGGTTTCAGCGGCGAGGCCGTCAGCTTCATGACTTCTTAATGAAGCGTTAAAGCATCGAGCTCATCAGCGCCGCAGGTAAGGCTTTCTGTCCCCGAGTCGCTCATAAAACTTTCATGGTCCAGCTCGGTGTAGTTAATGCTTACGTCAGGAATCCGCCTCAATGAGCTCCAACATGAACATCCACCTAGCCAGTGCAGCCCAGTGTCACGCCATGTCGCAAGCCTTCTGCTGGACCTTCCGCTGCTTTCTGCCGGGGTCGGCCCACCAGAGGACAGGTGTGGGGAAGTCCAGTCAGTTCCTAGCTTTAACCGATGTGCTGGACTCTGGCCCTCAGCTCCCAACCCTCGTCGCCTCAGAGGCTCTGACTGTGTCCGCAAAGGTCAAATAAACCCAGAGAGCGGCCGCAAGTTTGAAGCTCGCGCTTCAGACTGATGATTGGCCGGTAACTGCTTAAGACTAATATGTAGATGTGGTTGATATTTAGCACAGCAGCTAAACCTGGTTATTAGCTGATGGGTTAAGTGAGCTGAGCCTGAGCAGGAAAATCACCGAACTCCGTGATTCGCTACCTAAAATTAGCCAAAGGCGACATTTTCAGTTGGGAAAGCTGAATTAGTAGATGTAAGATCTGGGAAAGCATTAAATCAAGGTCATTTATTTTTATAATTATTATTTTTGATTATTTCAGATGTTTTTTTTTATCATTATTTTATAATAAGCCATTTTGTACGGTATTATCATAAAAGCACTGGGGATTTACACGTGGTACTGATTTTTTTTATGTTAAATTATGCATTTTTAGCTGTAGTTATTTTTTCCATAAACACAGATTACGTCTAACCATATTATTTGATCAATTATAACACAGTTCAGGAGTTGTATTAATAATTACTATTAATTCATCATTCATATAGACTGCTGCAACTGCTGCTGACAGTTATACATAAAAAAAATACAAATAAATAAATAATATAATATAAATTACAATAAGAACGTGTTTTATGAATAAATACTTTTTTTATTCATAAAATTTATTATTAGTAGTATTTTATTTGATTTTATTTTTATTTATATTTTGTGACGTCTCTACCCACTGATGATTGGAAGAATCCAACCAATGAAAATCCGGCATTGTCGGCTCTGGCCGGGGAGACTCCGCCCCCTGGCTTCGTTAATTAACTGATTAATTTTCAGGTAATTTTTCATAATTAATGCGCTAGTTTTAATAAAGCTGGTGTTTCACTGAGGGGTTTTGAGTGACGGGGCTTTTTCCTAATCCCTGAAACACAGAACACAGCCGGTGCTAGCCAGCGTTAGCGTTAGCTTTAGCATTAGCTCCTCCTCGGTTCAAATTCTGCCTTTAAAAGGTGAGAAATATTAAATATAATCAAATATCTGCTTAACTAAGTTTCTGTGAAAGACTCCAGCCCTCCCCCGTACAGAGAGGGCGTGTTTCAGCTGTATCTGTGGCTCAGTCTCTCAGGCTAACCGTTAGCTTTGTTGCTAGCTCTGAGTTTTGGTCAGTTTAAAGCGCGAGCTTAACCTTTAACCTTTTACATTTTACTGACTTCATTAAACAAAAATAATTATAATTAATTTACTGATCTGAACGTTTATACGTGCTGTTTATTGATTATTTTTTTATTTAATTCAGTTGTTTGAATATTTTTAAATCTCAGTTCCTGAATTCACTTTTTTATTTTTTATATCTTGTTAATTTATATAGATGATTAGATTCATTTTCCTCAGTGTCTGTTTTGTCTTACAGGAAGATCTGAAATCCCTCATCTAAAATCTCCTGTAAAGTGTCAGGTAAGACTTATTATTATTATTATTATTATTATTATTATTATTATTTGTATTATTTCTATTTTTTTGGGAGGTTTTGCAGCGGTCAGCCTAACTAATTTAAGCTAAAAAAAATAAAACTAACTTATAATATATAATAATAATAATAATAATAATAATAATAATTAGTTTACATCATGTTTTGCTGAGTAAACCAAAGTCAAGAAGAATTGCATTTTCACAAAAGAACATCCTGCTATTTGGTAAACACTGACTTCTCCAGAAATCTCCAGAAAAGTGTGGTTTGCAAAGCAGAGCTGTATGTAAACAGTTGAGCAGGTAGGAGGTGATGGATGGAAAATGTAGTCCTCAATTTAACAAACAACAGGCAAAATATTCCCCCCTATCTGCCCCCCCACACACACAACATTCAGACTCCCCACAAGGGGGTGCTATTTGCTGTGCATCAAATTTGCACAGTTTGTAAAACCCATATCCTACAATATTCTTGTCATATATAATAATATATATATATATTTGCAGATCTGTGTGTTTTTGCGTTCCAGGAAGGGTCATGACTCATGTTTACATTTTTCCAGAACTGTTTTCTGACCTCTCTTTAGAATAAACAGACTGATCCTGGCACTGTACCTTCTAACGCCTTGCTGTTTGAGCTCACAGCGAACAGGCGTCTGACCTCAGTATGTGAATATGGGTCTGGGGTTATATCTCACTGCTGTCCAATGAATCTTCAGTTTTGGACTTTTTTGGTTTTCTCTACGCTCTGAATGACTTCTGTTCAACCTGAGGGTCCAGGGTTCGAGTCCCTGTTCGGGGGAGACGTCCATTTCTTTATTGGGGCAGTGGAGGTTCAGTGGTTAGAGCTCCGGGCTGTTGATGACAGGGGTGTGGGTTCGATACCCGGGCTCGGTATGTGTGTGTGCTCACTGCCCCTAGCTCACTAGTGTGTGTGTGTGTGTTTGCTACCACAGTGACAAATACCTGCACTCTTACTGTACCATTCAGCGACGATGCACAGTATAAACACTGCTGCATTCTGCAGCGTAAGCCCTTTTCACCGTTTACAGAAACATAGGCCATGCATGTGCTCTGTGTACGGTGAACACCTGCCAATCACTCGTGTGTTATGAGTGCAAATAAATGACATGGGAAAATTGAAGTTAAGTTACATTATTTGGTACAAAAGCATATATATATATATATATATATATATATATATAAATGTCAGGTCATGAAATCAAACCTTTATATCTATAACATTTATATCTGTCTCACTGCAGTAACCTGGTCTTTCAGCTGTTCTTTCCTGGCTTGTGTTTCAGCCCTTTATCTTCAGTGAGGATCTGGAGGTTTGACCAGGTTTCCTGAGCCAGTTCTTTTGAAATGTCCAGTGAAAGGAGCTGATTCCCCCTTTGGGAGGTAATTAGGCTGATTAGGCCAGAGCAGCTGTTCACGTTGCTTAGTATTGGACGTCTGTATGCTAAACATGCAGCACTAATATATATATCTAGAACATGCAGTAAAAAGTGAAGGTTGCATCGCCCATGCCACCAAAAACCAGGTGGTCCACTTTTCGTACAGCTGGAGCTGAAGGAGGAGGAGGTGCTTGTCTGGTGCAGTCCAAAGGACGATGTGTGACTGACTGGACCTCCATTACCTTCACTGTTGGCTTCATAACGAACATTAATGAACTGTTCCTCGTTTCAGTTTCAGGCTCCCGTCCCTCATAAATGTCTGCCGGGACTCCCAACCCCTTTCTGCAAGTTGTAGTTTAGCCCAAGTTAGACACTCAGAGCTCTCGGGGAGGTTCTCCTTATGAGCCTCGGTTTCTTCTCAGATCTTTTGGCTAGGTTCTCTCTGAGTGATAGTGTGTCTAAAGTTTATGGAACATCAACACACCCTTACTGACGTCTGCTTTAACCAAATATACTCTGTAGAGAAACGTCTCATTGGTTTTCTGAGCTGTAATCCAGCGCCACAGATTCTCCATCCTGGACCCGGAGTTCTAGTGCACCCGGTTCATCTTAGAAAGGGCTTGTTAATGAGGTCGTCAGGTTGGCAGTGGTGCTGTAGGGCTACGGTTGAGAACTACTGGTCTATTTAACGGCGTAGGAATCTGATCTCAGCCCTACGCTACCCTGAGCGGCGGATCCGCTTAGAGCCGCGATTAAACCCAAACGCAAGAATCACCACGGTCAGAGATGATCTTCAGGAACAGACAGAACCGTGTTCTCTGCTGCGCGTGTGTGTGTGTTTATGAAGTGTTTGGCAAAAAGTGGTGAAAATTACAGAATTACAGTCAGAATTTTTGTTCCTTTATTTTAGAAAACGTCCGTTTTTTAAAGTGTGGCATTTCAAGTCACATTTTTTTTGTTTAAAATACAGAAAATACAGACACATGAACATGAAGACGGCAAAAAAGGAAAAACTGGGGAAGAAAACAAAAAGCTAACGAGCTTTTCTGACTGTTTGGGGTTTTTTTTTTCTCTTCCTTTTTTGACAGAATGGAATCGAGGCGAAGGAGAGGGATGAAAACGAAAGGGGAGAAGAGAAGGAGCGAAGGAGGGAGAAGAGCCAGAGAGAGAGAGAGAGAGACAGAGAGACTCTGGAAGTTAGTCAGGAAAACTATGGGTTTCTTAATAGTTGGTATTTTAAATTATCTTTATAAATCTAATTTAGAATTAACTCTCTCCACCCTCACTTTCACTTTTTCTGATTTGTTTGTTTGTTTGTTTCTTTTTTTAATGGTTTTTAATTCGTTTTTCTTTGATCTTGCAGACCCCGGGACCTTGGGACCCCCGCCCTCTGACTGCGGCGCTGAAGGGGAGGGGGAGCAAAGAGAGAGAGAGGGGAGCGCCGCTCTCGTCCGGCTCTCGGGAGCGCCGATGCCCGTGGTGCCCTCTCCGGCCGAACCACGCCCGCCCCTCCCCCGCCTCAGGAAGATAACGACGAGTCCTTCTGTGTTTGCTGTGCTTGTGAACGCTGCATCGACTTCTGAGACTCCACATCTCTAAAATGTTTCTCGACCTGCGACACAGACAGACAGAGAGCGAGAGAGAGCGAGAGAGAGCGAGAGAAGGCAATTACAACTCCGTTGTTAAAGTGAAACATCTAATCTAATTCCCGCAGTTTCAGTCTTGGGCTCGGGACGTGGGTTGGTGTTGCAGAGTCCTCAAGTAACAGAAGCAAGAATTCAGCCAAGCTAAAACCTATAGAAGCCACCCTGAAACCTGAACTGCGCCCAGTCCTGTTTACAGTACATACATCAGCCATACACACCGCGCCAGAAACCGCATGATCAGGTCTACTGATGGAGGCTGGGGCGTAAGACTACCACTTCCGTTAGCTTTGTAGCTCCAGAGTAAAACTCTGCGGGTCTTTGCAGTTCGACCACAGTACATCGGGCTCGTGGTCTTACTACGACACAAAAAATCTGGTGGTTGGTGGTTTGCTTCACTCAAATTCAGCTGTAAATATTGATAGAAGTCATATTGTGAAGGCTGGGGGGGGGGGGGGGGGGGGTGGCGTCCAATTAGACAGGAACTGGAAAACTATTATTAAAACAGCCCTAAATCTGGGCGTAGGTGACCTGCTGGGCTTTCACGTGTACCTTCATGCTATTCAGGACAGAAAATTAAAGGAGGAAGCTGGCTGTTAATCGGTCCTCTTTATTTGGAGTGGAACTGTGGGTACGAGTATCGTTACTGCGAAACAACGGGACACTTACGATTTTGCGTATATGACTTAAAGCGCTTCCCTCTTTGCCTTTGCAGTTCTCCACCTGATACGGCGGCGAGATTACGACGTCATCCATCACAATAATGTTCTTCTCCTGCCATTTACAGTCTTTGATGCTGAAGAGGAGGGAGAGGAAGAGAAAGGTCAGGAAGCAGCCAGGTAAAAGCACACAACACAAGCAGGACGCTCAACACAGCCACATTAACACGTTTAACATGTGAAGGGTGTGCCGGCACAGCTGCTCCAGGGCTCCGCAGCGACTTGCTGACATAACGCCATCTCATGTAGCACGGTGGCCTTGAGGACCAAGAGGCCGAAAATATAACAGCCACACGAACATGGACATCCGACACTGAAGCTGATCACACACACACACACACACACACACACACACACACACACACACACACACACACGTGCAGGAGTTTCAATCTACACCGAACCTCTACCTCTATGTCACAGTATATCGTTCATCAATTACTGCTGCAGTATTGGCTCCTGCAGTGGCGAGATACTTACATCTGTAAAGGTCCCCTAATAAATGTGTGTTTTTAATTTTATTTATTTAATTATTTAACAAGAGCTCATGATTTACCACGTACTAACACTGCAGGTCATGCCAGAGCTGCTTCAGGCTTTTTTATTATTATATATGTCCAGAATTTTAAGTTTTAGTATTTTCTCATTCATTCACTTCATTTGTTATTTACGATCATTTTCACGTTTTAAGCCCTAAATTCGGACAGGGATTCGTTATCCAAGGGGAGGAGGACTACCTTGTAAATATTCCCAAAGCTCCTCAGTGATGAGTCCCGTCTGAATTTCGCCACATCAGTCATTGTTACAGACTGTGCGCCTCCACGGCAGTAAAGATTGTAAAATCCTGTGTCAGTCGGCACGTGGGTAAACAGTTCTCCAGGGGTATGGAGGCTCAATGAGCACAGATACGGCTCGATCGAGTCTGTGGCGAACCTCAAAACTCAACGCTTGTAGCACAGCCTGAAGCCTACCTGTGTGTTTATGATGAAGCTGTAGCTGCTACGTTTCACGGCCGTGTGTGTGTGTGTGTGGCTTACGTTTTATGTATAGTCTGGAATAGTTGCTGGCCATCGACTGAAACCCCAGCGCTGATTGCATAGGCTTGGGATAACTTGTCCTCCTTTTCCGTCCTCGCCCGATTGGCAAGCTGGGAGGAGAGGTAAAAATACAAACACACACACAGACAGCAGTCAGTTATACAGGGGAGCACACCAGCCATGCAGCCCACGGCAGAAAAAGAGACAGGGGGGGGGGGGATTCGCTGGGAAGGCCAGCATGTGGACCGTCACCTTTAGCACCTTCATGCCAGGTGCTAAACATACTGGATCGAGATGGTGAGCTGGAGATGGCTCAGGCAGACAACTGACCGACAGCCTCACCGTCTGATTTACCGGCATCACCAGACCTCCACAGAACCTAAGCTGGTTCACAGATGCCGCGACCGACCATCACTTTTGAGCCGGTGTGCCAGCGATGATGAGCGGGTCATCTCCAGGATGAGAGAGTGCCCGTCACTCTTTGAGTTTCAGGAGCCACTTACGGTCGCACCACTCACTGGCACCCAGCGCCAGCTTTGGACCGATAGCAGCAGAACGCTGGACCAGACATCAGGGGACATCATCAAATTCACACCGACTTCAGATCAGCTACACTATGTGGCCAAAAGTGTGTGGACACCGGCTCATTCAAATAAATGAGGGAATTCTACTCTTCTGGATAGGCTTGGAACATTGCTGTGAGGGGTTGATTGCACAGCATGCAGCCCCAAAAGCTACTAGAGCATCAAGTGAGGTCAGGTACGGATGCTGGATGATTAGTATGATCACTCCAACTCATCCTAAAGGATGGAGAGTGCATCTTAAATAAAAGTATCAGTATACAGTTTCGCAGTATAATTTGAAAATCTGAAATCTGGTCTGATCTCCGTCGTAGTTTTTAAGGGGATCTAAGCCTCGTCGTCGCAGCCTCTAGTTTTCCAGGGTACAGCTCTGCTCCTGCCATTCCTGTTTGGGACTTGAAGGTCATAGGGGTCACAGAAGAAGAAGAAGAAGAAGATGGAGGAGGAGGAGGAGGAGGAGTCGACCTTACCTTGCTCACATTCAAAGATGCTAGAGGAGGTGGTGTCTCAGTGCGGTCATTAATGATTTCCACATCTGAAACGTAGGCTAAGTTAACCAGGACGACGTCGCTGAGGTTGGGCTTGCCGCTGGAGGAAGCGCATTCTGGGAGAGGGGTGAAGTCAAGGCGAACAGATAAGAGCATCTCAGACGGGTCACTTTTATTACTGACTGACGGATCTGGTTTTTTCCAGCAGCTTAGAGCAGAAAATCAGTGCTTGTTGGCTTCTGGACGCCTCCTGAAGGTTTGGTACTGATTGACGTGATTTTTTTTAATAGCCGAAGCCGAAGTCAACTTATCATCATCATCATCATTATCATCGGTTAGCTAGGATTTGCCTACGCTCCCTCGTTAGGGTGAATGGTGGCACACGCGACACGCATAATAGCTTCAACACGCTTGGAGGAGAACGCTAACTGCTAAATCTAAGTCAGAGAACAAATGCGACCGAGAGAGAGCGAGGGCTGGGCGATACGGTGCAAATATAACATCAGGATATTTACAGACATTTTCACCGTACACAATAATACAGAAAAATATTCATGTGAAATATTAAAACTATTATATTAATAAATATTTCTGTTTTCAAAACGTGCTCCAGGACTAGATACGCTCTTTGTAATGAAACACGGGGCTTATCAGCATTCCTTAAGCACCGGCGATCACCATAAAATTGATCATGTTATCGTCCCACCACAGAGCCAACACTTCTCAGGAGCCCCATCTAGCAACTGGGTTTTGCCAGCCTGGGTCTAGACTTTTCCGATACGAGTCGTGTCGTGAACGCGAGCGAAACGAGATCGCAGCCTAATTCCATACGATCACCTATAGCTGGTTTAGAACCAGGATCTTCAGGTAGGCACTGGACAACAGCAGTCCCAGCCCAGTGTCGGTCATCCGACGTACTAGAACACCACTTGCTGCTGCACCGAAATATCTGCATTTTACTGGCTTTACTGCAAATGCCGACTGGGTGTAGTCCTAATTTCTACATTTGAGAAACGTTAGGGTACAGATCTGCACACCAACAGATCCCAACCGGCCCACAGTTCCCATTTCGGTTCCCCATACAGAACTCCGTCACCTTCACGAAGAAACCTCGCAGCTCCTCTGCAGTATTTATTTTTTGATATGAGGCAAATGTGGCATTTTTACATCGTGTCATAATGTCATGTAAAGGTGGGCGATATGGGGAAATGTAACATCGCGATCCTCCAGGACGTTTCAGTCAGTACCTGGAGTACCGGGCTGCAGTTAAACAGGACCAACTGCGACGGTCAGGGTTGTATAAACACTTTCCCCAAATGACTTCCTATAAAAAATAGCTGTTTTGCACTGGTTTGATTGATTACTGCTCAACTGTTTCTCATTACAGCTCAGGTCAAGGTCTGGACCACATCACAGCGTTAGATGCTGAACTGAAGACTGTTACAGTGTTGGAGATCTGAGATTTATTTTGCATACAACCAGAGGAGGACCCTTGACCACCCAACTAACCAGTAGACCTGCAAGTAGTCCAGCCTATCCAGAGACGGGAGGTCACGCCAGGTCACGCCAGGTGAAGCCACAAGCCCTCATCTTGCTCTCGATCCTGCAGCCAAACCAGGTCTCCAGGCAGGCCTTTTACCGTCCCACCTGAAGCTGCCGGACAGTGCCAGGTTCCCCCATTCTGCCATCACTGCACCCAGCAGACCCCCACAGACCCCAACCTTCAGCTGAAGCTCAAGCGACCGTGGAGACCACCATCACCTCCACCCAAATCAACACCCAGCACACGGGCTCGGGACCGCTGACACTCCCCGCAGGGTTCAGCAGCTGGCGGGCTGAGGTTGCCCCTCAGTCAGTGGCCCGGGGCTGGAGGAGCCGGGGGGAGCGAGCAGCGCAGGCTAATCGATAAACAGCCGATCACCTGCTCGCAGGACAGACCGGGTTATCAGCCGGTTACGGGTTTAATACGATCTTAAATGGAGCAGAACGTTTTTAAGATCATCTGCAGCTCGAAAATGAGCCGAAACGCGAGTTTCTGAGTGAAAACGAGCCCCAGCCGGAGGAGGCGGACGGGCTAGGCTAGGCTAGGCTAGGCTAGGCGAGCTATGCTAAGCTAAGCTAAGCTAAGCTAAACTAAACCAAGCCACCAACGATCGCCGAGTCAAAACACGCGAAAGCCGCGAGGAATCCCCCGGGATAACGGGCCCGGCCGCTCCGGTGAGGCCCGTACAGACAGTACGAGCAGCAGCGCAGGAGCCGGAGAGGGGAAAGCCGGGCTGTGGCGCTCCAGCGCGGTTTGAATGAGGAGCTAGGAGCGCTAGCGGCGCGGCTAACGCCCGCAGCTCCCCGGCGCGTCAACACGCTCAGCCGGGCTCCGTCCCGGAGCACCGGCCCGCTTCACCGGCGCAGCCGAGCAGCCGACGGCCCCAGAAATCTCACACAAAAGGATACTCAGAGTTAACATCTTGGTCTGGTAGTCGAAGGCCACGACCTCTCCCTGTAGGCGCTGGCCCAGGCAGGTGAGGCAGGAGACGCTGCTGCCCACGCTGAAGTACTCCCCCGGTCCAGGAGCCGCCATCTTCTCCGCCTGGGAAACCCGGAGAGCGCCGCTTTACGGCGGCGGCCACAACCCGGAGAAACGGGGCGTGTCGGAGGACGGTCCGTACAAAGGAACAGCTCACCCATTCACACTGACCTCCACAATACCCCCATACACCCAGCCAGCAGCGGGGCGAGCGGTGTCGACGCGCGGGTCGGTGCCTTCAGAGACGGGAAACGGCCCCGCAGCCCGAGCGCCCGCTTAGGCGAAGCCTAACCAGCACGAAAATAATCCACTAATAATCAGCTATTAATGAAATTATAATAAATACAAACGAGGAAAGATTAAAGAAAACAATTAAACACCACGAATAAGAGTCCACAATTAAAAAAGCCATAAGAGAAGCAATGCCATTAATAATCTGTAAAACTATCAAAACTGTTAAAATAATGTTTTATAAAATCACTATTATTATTACTGTCACTATAAAAGCTAAAATCATTAAACCACGCTAAATTAGCTAGTATTAAAAAAGCTTTCATAATGTAAAATATACTGTTAATACTGTTAAAATCACTTTTAGTCAGGATAAGATCAAATAATAACTAAAAAAAAGACTTTTAGTCACCTAAAATAACAATAATAATAACAACAACAACAACAATAATAATAAATAAATAAATAAATAAATAAACGCCTCAAACCGGAAACTGGCTGATAAATATTTAACAGTAATTTTACTGTAAATTATGTAAAATATTGGAAAAATAAAAACATGCTGTTAATTAATTTTAGTCAAATTTCAGTTTTGATCATCTTAGACGGTCTCGGCCGGCACGTGACGTCACTGTCTGTGTGCGGAAACTGGACGTGTAGAATTCTTTCCAAAATAAAAGCCCCCCCTAAAAAAACTCGATTTATGCGAAATGAATTAGCTTTGTAGTAAATATTTAGTATAGAGATAACACATGCACGGACAACACAACTTAATTTAATAATACATATTAATAAAGTTTAATTATTTAATTATTTCCGTTTCTGTAGTGATATGCTATGAAATGCAAGGCAGGGCAGATACCCCCTCCTGCTCGGGTCCCCCCCTCTTTCAGACTACCCCTGCCGCTCTGAAGTGAACCTTTCAATGATATTAATTCATTTGATATGTGAGTTTATTAAGCTCATTATTAATACACAAAAATCTGAAATATTATGAGCATAATTATTATTATCACCTTCGATTTCTCTACAAACTAATTAATAATAAACAGGTTTCAGAATAAGTGGCTTGAATAGACCCTTGCTTTGGTCCCCCATTCATTGAGGCCTCTGGCGCCCTCTGGCGTGCGGGCCCTGTCAGGGCTCGCTGGGTCGCTGCGTGTCCTGCCCGGGGACCCGTATCACTGCCTCGGACATCAAACCCAGACTGCTGGCGGTCTGTGAGGATTCATCAATCACTGATCAATCAGGCTGCCGAAGCTCCACGCTATTAGTAAAGAGACGAAGCCGGCACGGGCTGAGTCCTAATCACCTCCAGAGCGCACTACGTAGTGAGCTAGACAGTGCAGCCTACTGGCGTCACTTCTGCTGAGCGATTTGATTTGGGACGTGGCCGGCTCGCCCCGCTGACCCCCACCTGACGCCCTCCGAGCTTAATTGCGCGGACCGATGGAGGCCGTCTACACCCAGGGGGTTCGGGTGGCCGAGGCTCTTCAGACGAACACCAGGAGGTTCGAGGATCTCTGGCTCTTCTCGACCCACCTGGGAGACCCGAAGGCGGCCTTCCTCATCGTGTTCCCGCTCGCCTTCTACCTGCACCGGCGGAGCGGCGTGGCGGTGCTGTGGGTGGCCGCCCTGTCCGAGTGGCTCAACCTGCTCCTCAAGTGGTGAGTCCAGGAACCTTTCCCACAAAGACTCACACGAGCTTTAGCTAGAACCCGAGAACTGTAGCTTACCCTAATTAGTAACAGACGAGCGGGTTAGGGAAAAGTATCGATCATGTATTAATTAATTTATTGGTGTTTCTGTCAGTAGTGTATGAGAGTACACACTGCTGAATGTACTGAAAGTATGAGAGTACACACTGCTGAAAGTACTGAAAGTATGAGAGTACACACTGCTGAACGTACTGAAAGTATGAGAGTACACACTGCTGAACGTACTGAAAGTATGAGAGTATGAGAGTACACTGCTGAATGTACTGAAAGTATGAGAGTACACACTGCTGAATGTACTGAAAGTATGAGAGTACACACTGCTGAACGTACTGAAAGTATGAGAGTATGAGAGTACACACTACTGAATGTACTGAAAGTATGAGAGTACACACTGCTGAACGTACTGAAAGTATGAGAGTACACACTGCTGAACGTACTGAAAGTATGAGAGTACACACTGCTGAACGTACTGAAAGTATGAGTGTATGAGAGTACACACTGCTGAACGTACTGAAAGTATGAGAGTACACACTGCTGAACGTACTGAAAGTATGAGAGTACACACTGCTGAACGTACTGAAAGTATGAGTGTATGAGAGTACACACTGCTGAACGTACTGAAAGTATGAGAGTACACACTGCTGAACGTACTGAAAGTATGAGAGTATGAGAGTACACTGCTGAATGTACTGAAAGTATGAGAGTATGAGAGTACACACTGCTGAAAGTACTGAAAGTATGAGAGTACACACTGCTGAACGTACTGAAAGTATGAGAGTACACACTGCTGAACGTACTGAAAGTATGAGAGTATGAGAGTACACTGCTGAATGTACTGAAAGTATGAGAGTACACACTGCTGAACGTACTGAAAGTATGAGAGTACACACTGCTGAACGTACTGAAAGTATGAGAGTACACACTGCTGAACGTACTGAAAGTATGAGTGTATGAGAGTACACACTGCTGAACGTACTGAAAGTATGAGAATACACACTGCTGAACGTACTGAAAGTATGAGAGTATGAGAGTACACTGCTGAATGTACTGAAAGTATGAGAGTATGAGAGTACACACTGCTGAAAGTACTGAAAGTATGAGAGTACACACTGCTGAACGTACTGAAAGTATGAGAGTACACACTGCTGAACGTACTGAAAGTATGAGAGTATGAGAGTACACTGCTGAACGTACTGAAAGTATGAGAGTACACACTGCTGAACGTACTGAAAGTATGAGAGTACACACTGCTGAACGTACTGAAAGTATGAGTGTATGAGAGTACACACTGCTGAACGTACTGAAAGTATGAGAGTACACACTGCTGAACGTACTGAAAGTATGAGAGTACACACTGCTGAACGTACTGAAAGTATGAGTGTATGAGAGTACACACTGCTGAACGTACTGAAAGTATGAGAGTACACACTGCTGAACGTACTGAAAGTATGAGAGTATGAGAGTACACTGCTGAATGTACTGAAAGTATGAGAGTATGAGAGTACACACTGCTGAAAGTACTGAAAGTATGAGAGTACACACTGCTGAAAGTACTGAAAGTATGAGAGTATGAGAGTACACACTGCTGAAAGTACTGAAAGTATGAGAGTACACACTGCTGAATGTACTGAAAGTATGAGAGTATGAGAGTACACACTGCTGAACGTACTGAAAGTATGAGAGTACACACTGCTGAACGTACTGAAAGTATGAGAGTATGAGAGTACACACTACTGAATGTACTGAAAGTATGAGAGTATGAGAGTACACACAGCTGAATGTACTGAAAGTATGAGAGTACACACTGCTGAAAGTACTGAAAGTATGAGAGTATGAAAGTACACTGCTGAATGTACTGAAAGTATGAGAGTATGAAAGTACACACTACTGAATGTACTGAAAGTATGAGAGTATGAGAGTACACACTGCTGAATGTACTGAAAGTATGAGAGTATGAAAGTACACACTACTGAATGTACTGAAAGTATGAGAGTATGAGAGTACACACTGCTGAATGTACTGAAAGTATGAAAGTATGAGAGTACACACTACTGAATGTACTGAAAGTATGAGAGTACACACTGCTGAATGTACTGAAAGTATGAGAGTATGAGAGTACACACTGCTGAATGTACTGAAAGTATGAGAGTATGAGAGTACACACTGCTGAATGTACTGAAAGTATGAAAGTATGAGAGTACACACTACTGAATGTACTGAAAGTATGAGAGTACACACTGCTGAATGTACTGAAAGTATGAGAGTATGAGAGTACACACTGCTGAATGTACTGAAAGTATGAGAGTACACACTACTGAATGTACTGAAAGTATGAGAGTATGAGAGTACACACTGCTGAAAGTACTGAAAGTATGAAAGTATGAGAGTACACACTGCTGAATGTACTGAAAGTATGAGAGTATGAGAGTACACACTGCTGAATGTACTGAAAGTATGAGAGTACACACTACTGAATGTACTGAAAGTATGAGAGTATGAGAGTACACACTGCTGAATGTACTGAAAGTATGAGAGTACACACTGCTGAAAGTACTGAAAGTATGAGAGTACACACTACTGAATGTACTGAAAGTATGAGAGTACACACAGCTGAATGTACTGAAAGTATGAGAGTATGAGAGTACACACTGCTGAATGTACTGAGAGTATGAGAGTACACACTGCTGAATATACTGAAAGTATGAGAGTATGAAAGTACACTGCTGAATGTACTGAAAGTATGAGAGTACACACAGCTGAATGTACTGAAAGTATGAGAGTATGAGAGTACACACTGCTGAATGTACTGAAAGTATGAGAGTATGAAAGTACACACTACTGAATGTACTGAAAGTATGAGAGTATGAGAGTACACACTGCTGAATGTACTGAAAGTATGAGAGTATGAAAGTACACACTACTGAATGTACTGAAAGTATGAGAGTATGAGAGTACACACTGCTGAATGTACTGAAAGTATGAGAGTACACACTACTGAATGTACTGAAAGTATGAGAGTATGAGAGTACACACTGCTGAAAGTACTGAAAGTATGAGAGTATGAGAGTACACACTGCTGAAAGTACTGAAAGTATGAGAGTATGAAAGTACACACAGCTGAATGTACTGAAAGTATGAGAGTATGAGAGTACACACTGCTGAAAGTACTGAAAGTATGAGAGTATGAGAGTACACACTGCTGAAAGTACTGAAAGTATGAGAGTATGAGAGTACACACAGCTGAATGTACTGAAAGTATGAGAGTATGAGAGTACACACTGCTGAAAGTACTGAAAGTATGAGAGTATGAAAGTACACACTACTGAATGTACTGAAAGTATGAGAGTATGAGAGTACACACTGCTGAAAGTACTGAAAGTATGAGAGTATGAAAGTACACACTACTGAATGTACTGAAAGTATGAGAGTACACACTGCTGAATGTACTGAAAATATGAGAGTACACACTGCTGAATGTACTGAAAGTATGAGAGTACACACTGCTGAATGTACTGAAAGTGTTTTTGGGTTCTAGATAAACACAGTGATGTTATTGAGTGTAATTAACGGTTTCTGCTGGAACTGAAACTTCTTCTGGAAAATGATCCTGATTACAGTACCTGCAGTACCAGGTGTAGTTCACTGGTGCGGGTGGTTAAACTCAGCGTGGGTCAGCCTGGATCTGCAGTGTTTAGAAATGGGGAGCAGATTTGGTCTGACCAGTAGAGGTGACCTACAGCAATTTCTGTGGAAAAGTGGACAGGAATGTTGGTACTCTGGTGAAATCTCCTGCTTTATGCGTCAGGATTAATAACATGTTTATTACTGATGACTTAATGTAGTGACATTTATCATCAGTGAAGTTCTGAAGGGTTTAGTGCCTGTAAAAGTTCCTCCACCTGATGGTGATAAAGACACTGCCTGATGCCTGGACTGATGCACAGGTGTGAAACGTCCCAAAGGTTCTCAGCTGGATTCTGGCCTGCGGAACGTGAGGGTCAGTCAGTGGTATCAGTGCCGTCGTCATCCAGGAACCAACTGCCTACTCGTTCCGGCCACTTGCGACCCAGCACCCATGAAGAACGCACATGAAGGTTTGAGTGACCCTCCAAGAACATGACTCCCCAGACCACTGATCACTGACCCACCATGAAACCGGCAAATGGTTCACCACAGGGCGTAAAGGGTGGACCTGGCAGCTCTGGTGGTCTCTGGTGAATGCCAGAGCTAATCGGCATGTAGTGTCTCCTGTCTACAGGATCAGAGGCAAACCACTGATACACTGTGCCACAGACCCCTATAGAGCTGATGGACTATATTCTGGAAATGCTCCACTGAAGCACCTACAGCTCAGACTGGGAGAACACTCCTCCCACCTTCCCAGTCCTCCTAACATGAGGGAGTCTGGGAAAAAGTTCCCACAATAAAGTTCTAAAATGCTCATTTGCATATTAAATGAGCGACTGACCAATCAGGAGCCTCCAAAGTCTATGACTCTTTAAATACCCTGCGATGTGACTAGTGTTCTCGATGACGGTGACGACCAAAAAGACCAAAATTTAGGTTTTTCTTCACCGCGGACGAGAAAACTAGTCCACCAGAATAAGTCAAATTCAGCGAGATGAAATTTCACTTTTATAAGCTGCTGAAAAAAATACAAATCTGACCAGAATCTGACCTCCAGCTTTCACTCCTGCTCCATCTCTTCTTCTACGCCTGTAGTCCTGCTGGGCTTCCAGAGCCCTGCTACGAGGCTTTCAGGTTCTCAGGCAGGTCTGAAGTATCTCAGGTTCTACACAGAACCCTGAGAGGTCTCAGAACCTGCACCCACACTGGGGGAGAACAGCAGAGGGTAAATTTGGGACAAACCCAAATTTATAAAAGCTCCTGCTTCTGAAGCTGTGAGTCTGTTAGAACTAGTTTGATCATCAGTGGTAGATTCATTAATGACCTCATTATGCAGACTCCGCCCCACCCACCCTCAACATGAAGCCTTGTCCAGCAGCTCAAGCAGAGTCAGTAGAAGCTGGACCTCTGTTTGACACTCTGTGGTTAAGCTTGCTTCTGGACCTCCTCTAGTTATCAGACTATCTGATCATATAGAAGTAGGTGTAGATGTAGATGTAGCTTTCATGCTGGACTCTCTCACAACCTGAACCCACACCTACATCGGGTGGAGCGCGAGTGGAGACGCATCCAGACAAAGCCAGTCAGTCATCTCACTGTGGAGCTTTTCAGCAGTAGGAGCTCTAGCTCAGGTTTTCTGGTTCATGGTGGGTTCAGGAGACCTTGAGCTTCACCTGGAGCTCATTTACAGAACCTCCACTTACCTTTCATACACACCACCACCTCCACCATCACAATAACGACCAGGAGGAGAAGAGCTGAAGATATGAGTTAGAGCTATTTCCTTTATAAACGACAAAGAAGCCATAAAGTCGGTGTTACTGCAGCTCCAGCAGCTCAGAACCGCTGTACTCAGACCAGTAGAGCAACGCCCACCTCTCCATCACTAGCCTTCACATCCACGGTAACGGCTCTGACCGGTGAGTGACCTCCTGGGTCGACCCAGCCCAGTTCAGCAGATGTAGCTCAATATCTCGAGCACGTCTTTGGAGTCCAGGGCAGCTAGCTAGTAAGCTACCTCACATTATTATTAGCCAAATAAACACGCTGAGTGGACAAAAGTATTCAGACACCTACTCCTTCTCCATTTTCTTTGAAACTAAGGGTCTTATAAAGCATGTATCCTGCTTTTACTGTCCAGAGAAGAAAACTTTGTACTAGATTTTAAAACAGAATTGCTGCAAGAAATGAATCATAATCAGTGAGAAGATCACAGCCAAGACCAAGACGTCTAACGACCATCATCCCACCTCACGTTAAAATGAACCATCTCAGCAACACTTCCGCTAACTAGCTTGTTCAAGCAGCGTGCTAATCACTCAGTTCATCAGAACCTACACTGTTCAGTCTGAAGGTCTCAGAAGTCTGCTAAGCTACAGCCAGATGGTGACAACCTCATAAACTCATGCAGATTTGTGGGCGGAGCCACATCTGATTTTCTTTAACCGTCCAATAAGATCCAGGGTTTCACTCACAACCAGAATGTGAACTACTGCTCAGGAGCACAGCAGCTTCTGCATTCAGCCTCTTCAGAAAGCGAGAGGAACGTCCAGCTGATCGAGATCACAGAGGAGCAGAAGACTGTTTCTGAACACAAGGTGGCGCCACAGCAAGTCCAGCCAGAGAGGAGCAGAAGGAGCAGAAGTGAAATCAGGTGAGTTCCTAACAGAACCCTGTTGTTGTGAGGTGCTGCTGGTGTGTTTCAGTAGAACTGAGCTCTGCTTAGAGAAGAGCACTAAACGCTGGAGGTGAAGCTCTAGCTGAGCTGCTTCAGCTCTAAATGGGAGAGTGTTGCTCCTCCTGCTGAAGAATCTTCCACACGCTGCTTTCCTTCATTTAGAGAGGACTATCTTCAGCTGGGAGACTGGAGCTCCACCTTCAACTGGAAGCTGGTGTTTGAAGCTCAGGGTGGAGCTGCTGGGTGGGGCTCTTGATTAATGAACTGCTGGATTTGAGCTACAGTAACGGTCTGATCAGCATCACGACCTCCTCACGTTCTCCTCAGAGACACTAAAAAGCCTCAAACTTTCACAAATGTTCTTCTACCAGATGCTCAGCTGTTGGACACCTGCTGGTGGATGCTGGTAGTGCAGATGTTTACCTAGTGGTGGATGCTGGTGGACGCTGGTAGTGCAGATGGAGATGGAGGTCTGTATTCAGGCACTGTAAATTATCTCAGGTGGTTCTTCTTAGACTGAAGCTGCAGGAACTGTTGGTGCTGCTCCACCTGCTTCATCAGACACATTTCTCTCTGTAGAACTGCTGTCAAAATGCCAGAGCCTTCCTTTGTTCAGGTAGAACACAAGGTTCTAAAGGTTCTGTCTGAGATGGAAGTAATGTTCTGCTTCATTTGAACCGAACAGCATCAAAAGACCCTTGTGTCTTTGATGTTTCTTTGAGCTGAGGGCTCTGACCACAAGGGGGTGCCACAGGGTTGGTCCTAAATACAGTGCTAGAGTGTGTCCCAATTGTGCGCTACACCCTAATTCTATCAGGTGTCGTCACTGTCCGAATAAAAACATGTATCTCCAGCATGGCGTCTTTGAATGGAAGTCGATGTAGAAGAAGAGTTTAGCCCAAATTTAGAGCATTTCTATTGGTCCATTCCTCCAGGATGATTGACACAGGGTACAGAGCAGCTGCAGGGTTCAGGCCATGGAGAACAGAGGTTTTTCATTGGACAGCAGCGCTATGCTAATCTTTACAGTGTGGGTGTGGCAGGCTAAGCTGCATTCATGTGCTGTCGGTTTCATGGGTAAAGCGAGCTGCTCACCAGGAAGCCCCTCATGACCTCCCTCTGAAGCCAGAATTTTACTGAGATCTTCATGACAGGTTCTGACGTGTCTGTGTTTGGGCCGTAACTGTCCCTCCAACCGAGAACGTCCAGCAGAGTTCAGTGTTTCAGCTCAGTGTGTGGAACCAGTTGGAGAACGTTGCTGTAGATGATGGGGTTTCAGATCCACTACAGTCTGATCTTCAGCCTGACCTTCAGGAACAGTTGTGTATCTTCTCTGGGATGTGTGTGTGTGTGTGTGTGTGTGTGTGTGTTTAATGACAGAGTTCTGGTTTTTGTCTCCCAAACATTTTCAGGTCACGACCCTGATCTGATGTCCAGAGAACCACATTACGGTTCCTCGGTTCCTTCAGTGGACTGAACCTCTGCAGTGGAACTGGTGTTAAAATCAACGGGCCGTCTTCACCAGGAACGTCTGGCTTCTGGACTTCATCCCTCTCTGAAGTGTGTGTGTGTGATTACACTGCTGCACCTACAGCTCAGACTGGGAGAACACTCCTCCCACCTTCCCAGTCCTCCTAACATGAGGGAGTCTGGGAGAAAGTTCCCACAATAAAGTTCTAAAATGCTCATTTGCATATTAAATGAGCAACTGACCAATCAGGAGCCTCCAAAGTCTATGACTCTTTAAATACCCTGCGATGTGACTAGTGTTCTCGATGACGGTGACGACCAAAAAGACCAAAATTTAGGTTTTTCTTCACCGCGGACGAGAAAACTAGTCCACCAGAATAAGTCAAATTCAGCGAGATGAAATTTCACTTTTATAAGCTGCTGAAAAAAATACAAATCTGACCAGAATCTGACCTCCAGCTTTCACTCCTGCTCCATCTCTTCTTCTACGCCTGTAGTCCTGCTGGGCTTCCAGAGCCCTGCTACGAGGCCTTCAGGTTCTCAGGCAGGTCTGAAGTATCTCAGGTTCTACACAGAACCCTGAGAGGTCTCAGAACCTGCACCCACACTGGGGGAGAACAGCAAAGGGTAAATTTGGGACAAACCCAAATTTATAAAAGCTCCTGCTTCTGAAGCTGTGAGTCTGTTAGAACTAGTTTGATCATCAGTGGTAGATTCATTAATGACCTCATTATGCAGACTCCGCCCCATCCACCCTCAACATGAAGCCTTGTCCAGCAGCTCTAGTGCAGCCGGTCGAAAGTGGTCACCTCTTGGATGCTGTGATATTAAAGATCTCCCACAAACCTCCTGAATCATTCTCAGTGTCTCTGAAGGCAGAACCAGTAAAGTCCTCCAGGTCTTCACCCAGAGCTCAACCACAAGAGCTCGACACACTGTAAGGACAATCAGAACCTCCACCTGCAGCTACATGATGGAGCAAACGTCCTACACCCACCATGTGCGCCAACAGAACCAGTCAGTGCTCCATCACTAGGCTTCACGATGACGGTAGCAGCCTTGATCCACCAATCAGTGCTTGACCTGGTGGGTCCGCCCAACAACGTCCAGGAGATCAAGCCTATATGGATCTTTTGGTGGTTATTGGTTCCTCTCCATAACATTAAGACCACTGAATTACATCACTCCAGAGACAAGAAGCAAAGACTGAGCCCCTCCTAAAGCTCCTGATTAAACACCAGACCAGGACCTGAACAAGGAGACACACGTCTTCAGCCTCACTTCATATCTAGCACTTACATTGACGGCAGCACAAAAGCAGGACAGTGAGGGCTAGGTGAGGTCAGCAGGAGAGTTTAGGAGAACTTGCTAAAAGCGACACTTTTGCTGTTTTTGAGTTTTTGGACAGTGCTTAGTGCATCATGGGGGAAAGGGGGAGGAGCTCTTTCTCTTTAAACGGTTCTTATTGCTGTCAGTTAATTCTCGAATACAGCTCGATGCCTCGTCCATAGCAGCACCTGTACTCTAACGTACCCTGTAAGCCCACAAGTTAGCCCCACCCAGATAAGCGAAGACTGCTGGATGTGGTGGAGCTTTAAAACGTGGCTGAACGTGGCACTGATGTCGGGACACGCCCCCTCCGTTCGGACTGTAGCGTTTATTAGGAATGGTGGCCAAACCGGCGCTGAAACCAGCGACTATCTGCTCAAGTCAAAGGCAGCTGGACTCGACAGAGATCCGTCCACGTTACTAAAGGACCAATGATCCGTAGACAGGAATGTCCAGCAAAGGTCCACCTTGCTTTCTTGCTTAAGCCAACATTGCTAATCCTACGGCTACAGTGGGCTTGTTCCTTTTCCCCACCTGACGCCACCTCTTGGTGAGCTCCCACCCGCTCCAGTGCTTGCATTCCAGCTGTTTCTCTTGAGCCCAGTGATTCCCACTTCCTGCGATGTCCCCATCCCCATACCGGGCATGTATTTCCCACCACACGCACCGTCAGTGTGAAGCCCCCCCTCACAAGCTGCCTTCTTTAAGGTATGCTGTTCAAGTGTGTGAAGCCTGTCGTCTTTACAGTTTAGATTTGTTATTGAGTTTATTAGAAACTTACAGTGGAAACCTGAGTTTTGAGCTTTAAACATCTGCTTCTAATGGTGGTATCCCAGACTTCCCATGAGAGTGTGGGAGGAGCTTCCATATGTTCAGTCCTTTATTCCTAAATGGAGTTTAACTGAATGCACCAGGAATGAGAAAAGTAGTCCTTCCAACCATACCGACAGCTCGCAAACACACATCTGCTGAGGCTTCTGGTTGGCTTGCTGTCTCAGCAGTGTGGCTAAATGTGTGTCTGTTGGCTCACTGTTGCAGGCCAGGCTAAGAAGCTGGTGTATGAGGGCCTGGTCAGGAGTAACCATCTGAGTACCCTCAAGAGCTCTAAGGCATGAGAAAGTCATTCATTTAGAGGCGGGCAAGCCAGTATAAAGGGTCAAACCCCAGCCCAGATTCTTCTGAGCTTACTAGAGCTGCTGGACAAGGCTTCATGTTGAGGGTGGATGGGGCGGAGTCTGCATAATGAGGTCATTAATAAATCTACCACTGATGATCAAACTAGTTCTAACAGACTCACAGCTTCAGAAGCAGGAGCTTTTATAAATTTGGGTTTGTCCCAAATTTACCCTCTGCTGTTCTCCCCCAGTGTGGGTGCAGGTTCTGAGACCTCTCAGGGTTCTGTGTAGAACCTGAAATACTTCAGACCTGCCTGAGAACCTGAAGGCCTCGTAGCAGGGCTCTGGAAGCCCAGCAGGACTACAGGCGTAGAAGAAGAGATGGAGCAGGAGTGAAAGCTGGAGGTCAGATTCTGGTCAGATTTGTATTTTTTTCAGCAGCTTATAAAAGTGAAATTTCATCTCGCTGAATTTGACTTATTCTGGTGGACTAGTTTTCTCGTCCGCGGTGAAGAAAAACCTAAATTTTGGTCTTTTTGGTCGTCACCGTCATCGAGAACACTAGTCACATCGCAGGGTATTTAAAGAGTCATAGACTTTGGAGGCTCCTGATTGGTCAGTTGCTCATTTAATATGCAAATGAGCATTTTAGAACTTTATTGTGGGAACTTTCTCCCAGACTCCCTCATGTTAGGAGGACTGGGAAGGTGGGAGGAGTGTTCTCCCAGTCTGAGCTGTAGGTGCAGCAGTGTAATCACACACACACTTCAGAGAGGGATGAAGTCCAGAAGCCAGACGTTCCTGGTGAAGACGGCCCGTTGTTTTTAACACCGGTTCCACTGCAGAGGTTCAGTCCACTGAAGGAACCGAGGAACCGTAATGTGGTTCTCTGGACATCAGATCAGGGTCGTGACCTGAAAATGTTTGGGAGACAAAAACCAGAACTTTGTGTTCACACACACACACACACACACATCCCAGAGAAGATACACAACTGTTCCTGAAGGTCAGGCTGAAGATCAGACTGTAGTGGATCTGAAACCCCATCATCTACAGCAACGTTCTCCAACTGGTTCCACACACTGAGCTGAAACACTGAACTCTGCTGGACGTTCTCGGTTGGAGGGACAGTTACGGCCCAAACACAGACACGTCAGAACCGGTCATGAAGATCTCAGTAAAATTCTGGCTTCAGAGGGAGGTCATGAGGGGCTTCCTGGTGAGCAGCTCGCTTTACCCATGAAACCGACAGCACATGAACACAGCTTAGCCTGCCACACCCACACTGTAAAGATTAGCATAGCGCTGCTGTCCAATGAAAAACCTCTGTTCTCCATGGCCTGAACCCTGCAGCTGCTCTGTACCCTGTGTCAATCATCCTGGAGGAATGGACCAATAGAAATGCTCTAAATTTGGACTAAACTCTTCTTCTACATCGACTTCCATTCAAAGACGCCATGCTGGAGATACATGTTTTTATTCGGACAGTGACGACACCTGATAGAATTAGGGTGTAGCGCACAATTGGGACGCACTCTAGTACTGTATTTAGGACCAACCCTGTGGCACCCCCTTGTGGTCAGGGCCCTCAGCTGCAGCCACTGAAAGAGTAAATACATACCTTTAGGCTCTGTGGCTTTAAAGAAACATCAAAGACACAATGGTCTTTTGATGCTGTTCGGTTCAAATGAAGCAGAACATTACTTCCATCTCAGACAGAACCTTTAGAACCTTGTGTTCTACCTGAACAAAGGAAGGCTCTGGCATTTTGACAGCAGTTCTACAGAGAGAAATATGCCTGATGAAGCAGGTGGAGCAGCACCACCAGTTCCTGCAGCTTCAGTCTAAGAAGAACCACCTGAGATAATTTACAGTGTCTGAATACAGACCTCCATCTCCATCTGCACTACCAGCGTCCACCAGCATCCACCACTAGGTAAACATCTGCACTACCAGCGTCCACCAGCATCCACCACTAAATAAACATCTGCACTACCAGCGTCCACCAGCATTTAGTGCTCTTCTCTAAGCAGAGCTCAGTTCTACTGAAACACACCAGCAGCACCTCACAACAACAGGGTTCTGTTAGGAACTCACCTGATTTCACTGCTGCTCCTTCTGCTCCTCTCTGGCTGGACTTGCTGTGGCGCCACCTTGTGTTCAGAAACAGTCTTCTGCTCCTCTTTGATCTCAATCAGCTGGACGTTCCTCTCGCTTTCTGAAGAAGCTGAATGCAGAAGCTGCTGTGCTCCTGAGCAGTAGTTCACATTCTGGTTGTGAGTGAAACCCCGGTTCTTATTGGACGGTTAAAGAAAATCAGATGTGGCTCCGCCCACAAATCTGCATGAGTTTATGAGGTTGTCACCGTCTGGCTGTAGCTTAGCAGACTTCTGAGACCTTCAGACTGAACAGTGTAGGTTCAGATGAACTGAGCGATTAGCACGCTGCTTGAACAAGCTAGTTAGCTGAAGGGTTGCTGAGATGGTTCGTTTTAACGTGAGGTGGGATGATGGTCGTTACACGTCTTGGTCTTGGCTGTGATCTTCTCACTGATTATGATTCACTTCTTGCAGCAATTCTGTTTTAAAATCTAGTACAAAGTTTTCTTCTCTGGACAGTAAAAGCAGGATACATGCTTTATAAGACCCTTAGTTTCAAAGAAAATGGAGAAGGAGTAGGTGTCTGAATACTTTTGTCCACTCAGCGTGTTTATTTGGCTAATGATAATGTGAGGTAGCTTACTAGCTAGCTGCCCTGGACTCTAAAGACGTGCTCGAGATATTGAGCTACATCTGCTGAACTGGGCTGGGTCGACCCAGGAGGTCACACACCGGTCAGAGCCGTTACCGTGGATGTGAAGACTAGTGATGGAGAGGTGGGCGTTGCTCTACTGGTCTGAGTACAGCGGTTCTGAGCTGCTGGAGCTGCAGTAACACAGACTTTATGGCTTCTTTGTCGTTTATAAAGGAAATAGCTCTAACTCATATCTTCAGCTCTTCTCCTCCTGGTCGTTATTGTGATGGTGGAGGTGGTGGTGTGTATGAAAGTGTAGGTGGAGGTTCTGTAAATGAGCTCCAGGTGAAGCTCAAGGTCTCCTGAACCCACCATGAACCAGAAAACCTGAGCTAGAGCTCCTACTGCTGAAAAGCTCCACAGTGAGATGACTGACTGGCTTTGTCTGGATGCGTCTCCACTCGCGCTCCACCCGATGTAGGTGTGGGTTCAGGTTGTGAGAGGGTCCAGCGTGAAAGCTACAGCTACATCTACACCTACTTCTATATGATCAGACAGTCTGAAAACTACAGAAAGTGCAGAAGCAAGCTTTACCACAGAGTGTCAAACAGAGGTCCAGCTTCTACTGACTCTGCTTGAGCTGCTGGACAAGGCTTCATGTTGAGGGTGGATGGGGCGGAGTCTGCATAATGAGGTCATTAATGAATCTACCACTGATGATCAAACTAGTTCTAACAGACTCACAGCTTCAGAAGCAGGAGCTTTTATAAATTTGGGTTTGTCCCAAATTTACCCTCTGCTGTTCTCCCCCAGTGTGGGTGCAGGTTCTGAGACCTCTCAGGGTTCTGTGTAGAACCTGAGATACTTCAGACCTGCCTGAGAACCTGAAGGCCTCGTAGCAGGGCTCTGGAAGCCCAGCAGGACTACAGGTGCAGAAGAAGAGATGGAGCAGGAGTGAAAGCTGGAGGTCAGATTCTGGTCAGATTTGTATTTTTTTCAGCAGCTTATAAAAGTGAAATTTCATCTCGCTGAATTTGACTTATTCTGGTGGACTAGTTTTCTCGTCCGCGGTGAAGAAAAACCTAAATTTTGGTCTTTTTGGTCGTCACCGTCATCGAGAACACTAGTCACATCGCAGGGTATTTAAAGAGTCATAGACTTTGGAGGCTCCTGATTGGTCAGTTGCTCATTTAATATGCAAATGAGCATTTTAGAACTTTATTGTGGGAACTTTCTCCCAGACTCCCTCATGTTAGGAGGACTGGGAAGGTGGGAGGAGTGTTCTCCCAGTCTGAGCTGTAGGTGCAGCAGTGTAATCACACACACACTTCAGAGAGGGATGAAGTCCAGAAGCCAGACGTTCCTGGTGAAGACGGCCCGTTGTTTTTAACACCGGTTCCACTGCAGAGGTTCAGTCCACTGAAGGAACCAAGGAACCGTAATGTGGTTCTCTGGGCATCAGATCGGGTCGTGACCTGAAAATGTTTGGGAGACAAAAACCAGAACTCTGTCATTAAACACACACACACACACACATCCCACAGAAGATACACAACTGCTCCTGAAGGTCAGGCTGAAGATCAGACTGTAGTGGATCTGAAACCCCATCATCTACACCAACGTTCTCCAACTGGTTCCACACACTGAGCTGAAACACTGAACTCTGCTGGACGTTCTCGGTTGGAGGGACAGTTACGGCCCAAACACAGACACGTCAGAACCTGTCATGAAGATCTCAGTAAAATTCTGGCTTCAGAGGGAGGTCATGAGGGGCTTCCTGGTGAGCAGCTCGCTTTACCCATGAAACCGACAGCACATGAACGTAGCTTAGCCTGCCACACCCACACTGTAAAGATTAGCATAGCGCTGCTGTCCAATGAAACACCTCTGTTCTCCATGGCCTGAACCCTGCAGCTGCTCTGTACCCTGTGTCAATCATCCTGGAGGAATGGACCAATAGAAATGCTCTAAATTTGGGCTAAACTCTTCTTCTACATCGACTTCCATTCAAAGACGCCATGCTGGAGATACATGTTTTTATTCGGACAGTGACGACACCTGATAGAATTAGGGTGTAGCGCACAATTGGGACACACTCTAGTACTGTATTTAGGACCAACCCTGTGGCACCCCCTTGTGGTCAGAGCCCTCAGCTGCAGCCACTGAAAGGGTAAATACATACCTTTAGGCTCTGTGGCTTTAAAGAAACATCAAAGACACAAGGGTCTTTTGATGCTGTTCGGTTCAAATGAAGCAGAACATTACTTCCATCTCAGACAGAACCTTTAGAACCTTGTGTTCTACCTGAACAAAGGAAGGTTCTGGCATTTTGACAGCAGTTCTACAGAGAGAAATGTGTCTGATGAAGCAGGTGGAGCAGCACCACCAGTTCCTGCAGCTTCAGTCTAAGAACCACCTGAGATAATTTACAGTGCCTGAATACAGACCTCCATCTCCATCTGCACTACCAGCGTCCACCAGCATCCACCACTAGGTAAACATCTGCACTACCAGCATCCACCAGCAGGTGTTCAACAGCTGAGCATCTGGTAGAAGAACATTTCTGAAGGTTTGAGACTTTTTAGTGTCTCTGAGGAGAACGTGAGGAGGTCGTGATGCTGATCAGACCGTTACTGTAGCTCAAATCCAGCAGTTCATTAATGAAAAGCTCCACCCAGCAGCTCCACCCTGAGCTTCAAACACCAGCTTCCAGTTGAGGGTGGAGCTCCAGTCTCCCAGCTGAAGATAGTCCTCTCTAAATGAAGGAAAGCAGCGTGTGGAAGATTCTTCAGCAGGAGGAGCAACACTCTCCCATTTAGAGCTGAAGCAGCTCAGCTAGAGCTTCACCTCCAGCGTTTAGTGCTCTTCTCTAAGCAGAGCTCAGTTCTACTGAAACACACCAGCAGCACCTCACAACAACAGGGTTCTGTTAGGAACTCACCTGATTTCACTTCTGCTCCTTCTGCTCCTCTCTGGCTGGACTTGCTGTGGCGCCACCTTGTGTTCAGAAACAGTCTTCTGCTCCTCTTTGATCTCGATCAGCTGGACGTTCCTCTCGCTTTCTGAAGAGGCTGAATGCAGAAGCTGCTGTGCTCCTGAGCAGTAGTTCACATTCTGGTTGTGAGTGAAACCCTGGATCTTATTGGACAGTGAAAATCAGATGTGGTTCCGCCCACAAATCTGCATGAGTTTATGAGGTTGTCACCGTCTGGCTGTAGCTTAGCAGACTTCTGAGACCTTCAGACTGAACAGTGTAGGGTCAGATGAACTGAGCGATTAGCACGCTGCTTGAACAAGCTAGTTAGCTGAAGTGTTGCTGAGATGGTTCATTTTAACGTGAGGTGGGATGATGGTCGTTACACGTCTTGGTCTTGGCTGTGATCTTCTCACTGATTATGATTCAGTTCTTGTAGCAATTCTGTTTTAAAATCTAGTACAAAGTTTTCTTCTCTGGACAGTAAAAGCAGGATACATGCTTTATAAGACCCTTAGTTTCAAAGAAAATGGAGAAGGAGTAGGTGTCTGAATACTTTTGTCCACTCAGTGTGTTTATTTGGCTAATGATAATGTGAGGTAGCTTACTAGCTAGCTACCTTGGACTCTAAAGACGTGCTCGAGATATTGAGCTACATCTGCTGAACTGGGCTGGGTCGACCCAGTAGGTCACACACCGGTCAGAGCCGTTACCGTGGATGTGAAGGCTAGTGATGGAGAGGTGGGCGTTGCTCTACTGGTCTGAGTACAGCGGTTCTGAGCTGCTGGAGCTGCAGTAACACAGACTTTATGGCTTCTTTGTCGTTTATAAAGAAAATAGCTCTAACTCATATCTTCAGCTCTTCTCCTCCTGGTCGTTATTGTGATGGTGGAGGTGGTGGTGTGTATGAAAGTGTAGGTGGAGGTTCTGTAAATGAGCTCCAGCTGAAGCTCAAGGTCTCCTGAACCCACCATGAACCAGAAAACCTGAGCTAGAGCTCCTACTGCTGAAAAGCTCCACAGTGAGATGACTGACTGGCTTTGTCTGGATGCGTCTCCACTCGCGCTCCACCCGATGTAGGTGTGGGTTCAGGTTGTGAGAGAGTCCAGCATGAAAGCTACATCTACATCTACACCTACTTCTATATGATCAGACAGTCTGATAACTACAGAAAGTGCAGAAGCAAGCTTTACCACAGAGTGTCAAACAGAGGTCCAGCTTCTACTGACTCTGCTTGGGCTGCTGGACAAGGCTTCATGTTGAGGGTGAATGGGGCGGAGTCTGCATAATGAGGTCATTAATGAATCTACCACTGATGATCAAACTAGTTCTAACAGACTCACAGCTTCAGAAGCAGGAGCTTTTATAAATTTGGGTTTGTCCCAAATTTACCCTCTGCTGTTCTCCCCCAGTGTGGGCGCAGGTTCTGAGACCTCTCAGGGTTCTGTGTAGAACCTGAGATACTTCAGACCTGCCTGAGAACCTGAAGGCCTCGTAGCAGGGCTCTGGAAGCCCAGCAGGACTACAGGTGTAGAAGAAGAGATGGAGCAGGAGTGAAAGCTGGAGGTCAGATTCTGGTCAGATTTGTATTTTTTCAGCAGCTTATAAAAGTGAAATTTCATCTCGCTGAATTTGACTTATTCTGGTGGACTAGTTTTCTCGTCCGCGGTGAAGAAAAACCTAAATTTTGGTCTTTTTGGTCGTCACCGTCATCGAGAACACTAGTCACATCGCAGGGTATTTAAAGAGTCATAGACTTTGGAGGCTCCTGATTGGTCAGTTGCTCATTTAATATGCAAATGAGCATTTTAGAACTTTATTGTGGGAACTTTCTCCCAGACTCCCTCATGTTAGGAGAACTGGGAAGGTGGGAGGAGTGTTCTCCCAGTCTGAGCTGTAGGTGCAGCAGTGTAATCACACACACACACTTCAGAGAGGGATGAAGTCCAGAAGCCAGACGTTCCTGGTGAAGACGGCCCGTTGTTTTTAACACCAGTTCCACTGCAGAGGTTCAGTCCACTGAAGGAACCGAGGAACCGTAATGTGGTTCTCTGGGCATCAGATCGGGTCGTGACCTGAAAATGTTTGGGAGACAAAAACCAGAACTCTGTCCTTACACACACACACACATCCCAGAGAAGATACACAACTGCTCCTGAAGGTCAGGCTGAAGATCAGACTGTAGTGGATCTGAAACCCCACCATCTACAGCAACGTTCTCCAACTGGTTCCACACACTGAGCTGAAACACTGAACTCTGCTGGACGTTCTCGGTTCGAGGGACAGTTACGGCCCAAACACAGACACGTCAGAACCGGTCATGAAGATCTCAGTAAAATTCTGGCTTCAGAGGGAGGTCATGAGGGGCTTCCTGGTGAGCAGCTCGCTTTACCCATGAAACCGACAGCACATGAACACAGCTTAGCCTGCCACACCCACACTGTAAAGATTAGCATAGCGCTGCTGTCCAATGAAACACCTCTGTTCTCCATGGCCTGAACCCTGCAGCTGCTCTGTACCCTGTGTCAATCATCCTGGAGGAATGGACCAATAGAAATGCTCTAAATTTGGACTAAACTCTTCTTCTACATCGACTTCCATTCAAAGACGCCATGCTGGAGATACATGTTTTTATTCGGACAGTGACGACACCTGATAGAATTAGGGTGTAGCGCACAATTGGGACGCACTCTAGTACTGTATTTAGGACCAACCCTGTGGCACCCCCTTGTGGTCAGAGCCCTCAGCTCAAAGAAACATCAAAGACACAAGGGTCTTTTGATGCTGTTCGGTTCAAATGAAGCAGAACATTACTTCCATCTCAGACAGAACCTTTAGAACCTTGTGTTCTACCTGAACAAAGGAAGGTTCTGGCATTTTGACAGCACTTCTACAGAGAGAAATGTGTCTGATGAAGCAGGTGGAGCAGCACCACCAGTTCCTGCAGCTTCAGTCTAAGAAGAACCACCTGAGATAATTTACAGTGTCTGAATACAGACCTCCATCTCCATCTGCACTACCAGCGTCCACCAGCATCCACCACTAGGTAAACATCTGCACTACCAGCATCCACCAGCAGGTGTTCAACAGCTGAGCATCTGGTAGAAGAACATTTGTGAAAGTTTGAGGCTTTTTAGTGTCTCTGAGGAGAACGTGAGGAGGTCGTGATGCTGATCAGACCGTTACTGTAGCTCAAACCCAGCAGTTCATTAATGAAAAGCCCCACCCAGCAGCTCCACCCTGAGCTTCAAACACCAGCTTCCAGTTGAAGGTGGAGCTCCAGTCTCCCAGCTGAAGATAGTCCTCTCTAAATGAAGGAAAGCAGCGTGTGGAAGATTCTTCAGCAGGAGGAGCAACACTCTCCCATTTAGAGCTGAAGCAGCTCAGCTAGAGCTTCACCTCCAGCGTTTAGTGCTCTTCTCTAAGCAGAGCTCAGTTCTACTGAAACACACCAGCAGCACCTCACAACAACAGGGTTCTGTTAGGAACTCACCTGATTTCACTGCTGCTCCTTCTGCTCCTCTCTGGCTGGACTTGCTGTGGCACCACCTTGTTTTCTGCTCCATCCATAACTCTGCATGAGTCTGTTGAGTGACCTCTGGCTGCAGCTCTGTATAAGTTCAGTCTGGACAAAGCTTCAGCCTGGCTGCAGGTTCGCCTGCTTAGAGCTAATTAATTTGGCTACAGCAGCAGCCTGAAATAAAAACACACCCTCTACTGGTCAACCCGGATATCTTGTCCATGTTTTTACTTGGATGACCAGCTTATCAATTCACTCGTCAAAGCCATTGTAATTTATATTTATGAAATATAATAATATCATGATATTTATGATTTACTAAAAATTGCACATTTTGATTTAAAAACAATTAAAATAAAAATATTCATTTACCCAAAGAATAAAATAAACACAAAATAAAACATTATTTATTACAAAGAGAAGTTTTTTTTCACTTTGTTACAACTTATTTTTTATTTTTTAATAATAAATATTTATAAAAATAATATTTATTGCTATTGTTACTATTATGAATTTTTCTTAAGTTAATACATTAACTACATTTCTTACTAAACCTTAATCAATAGATTTGCTCCCAAGCCTAAAAGGTACTAACTTAAATTAGAGCAGCTCATTAAATCTTAATATTTTAATAGTTTAATGAACCTAAAATCTCGTTTGAACATGAATATCCTGCATTTTTCAAAATAAAAGTTCAGTTTTTCATTGCCCTGATTGACTTTTATTAATCTGTCGCAGTGCAAAAGTGAAAACTGCCACAATCAGCATCACAGGATCTGGTAACGACTGATTATCTAAGAGGAGGCAGCCTGTGGGGGACGGCTACACACTGGCGCTGACTGAGGGGGGAGGGGGAGGGCACGCCTAATATGCAAATAGATGATACCAGAAGACACAATACTCAGCAAAATACCTGATTACCCAAATGCACATAAACACACTGATCAGGTTACTGACATGAATCCCAGTAAGAGTTCCAGTAAAGAGCAGAAAATCAGCCTGGAGTCGCTTCAGTCTGGTAAAGCGAACACGGCTGAACTCCTGGCAGAGTCAGTGGGTTTACCAGAAGCTGAATGAGGATTCATAGAAGATCTGTTTTAGGATAAAAGCAAGTTTCTAATTCTGCTGTTCTGGCCTGCCTCTCTCTCTCACTCTCAGGATCCTGTTCGGACAGAGGCCGTACTGGTGGATCGGGGAGTCCCGGCTGTTTGTGAAAAACACACCTCAAGTGGAACAGTTCCAGTCCACCTGCGAAACAGGACCAGGTGAGACCAGGTTATGTGTGTCATCACTGCAGTTGAAGCCCCCTTTTAACCCCTCAAAGAGCCTGCGGTCCAACGGTGGGCTGTACAGAAGCCCCTCAAGTCACTGATCATACACCCGAGTCAGTGATCACTCCAACATCTTCCTGGAAAGGGATCGAAATGACCATGTTTTTTTTACCTGAAGTCTGAGAACCACTGAATTATCCTTAAAGGCTCTGAAGCGTCGTTAAGAAATTGGCGTCTTTCCCGATTCTAATAAACTTTGACGTGCAGAAGATTTAAGAAGCTGCAGACTGTTGTGATGAGGTCTGATGAGTGTATAACGTGTCCCCTTTCATTTTCTTTCCAGGTAGTCCCTCGGGTCATGCCATGGTCACTGGCGCAGTTTGGTGGGTGGTGGTTTCGTCCCTGGCCTCCTTCCTTCGCTCTCGGACCGGCAGGTCAGTAAAACCTCTGTAGAGTTATTATTTTAACTTCAGCCTTGCTTTGGCTGCTAGGAATCACGTCTGTTAATGGCGCCTAGAGGACACCAGAGGGCGCTCTGCTACATTCAAACTAAGGATTGGTTTAAATTAGGCTTTAAAAGCTGATCCAAAAGCGATCCTGAATCACTGGACCGGATCGGAACATCCCACGTTTCTACAGTACGGGATTTAGAATTTTTTATGGCTCTAAGTGGAACCGTGTAAATATCAGGATTGAGAGTTGGTATCGGTCCAACCTCAATTTTCTAGAATACTCTTAATTTCATTGCTGCACTCAAAACAACATTATGAAGCATTTTCAGCTTCAAACAGCAGCTTCACAGTCATCTTAGCGCTCCACAGACATGGAATAGGGGGGGTGGTGTGTTTATCGGTTCTACTCCAGACTCCAGTATGTTGCTAACTGTGAAGCGAGCAGCACCCGAGTCACATTAGTGTCAAATCCTGCTCTACCGCCTCAGTCCACATACTTCTCTACCTTCAGATCAAGCCTGTGGAGCTCTCAGCTTGTCCAGAAAAGCACGTGTAAAGTACGAATATGACTTCCTGACTGTAGGGGGAGCCCAGGAGCAGCTTAAACACGAGTCTGTCTCTGTCTGTATCTCCCTCAGTAAGATTCTGGCTGCAATGCCGTACCTGTTCTACGCTCTGCTGCTGGCGGCGGTCGGCTTGTCTCGGATCTTCATCTTGGCGCACTTTCCTCACCAGGTCATAGGCGGCGTCCTGGCAGGTCAGTCCTCGCCCTCACACTGTAAACACACTGTTCAGCTCGGGTTTAGGTTTAGAGTGAATTTGTGGCGTGGCTGATCACGCTGTCTGATACACTGCGCATGTTTTTGATTATAGTTATTGAGGTTATTGATTACAGATTCATTACTTTAGCTTTAGATGAATTTTAGCGCACATGTTTACAGTTTTACTACAGAGATGAATAAAACGTGTGTGTGTTTAGTGTTATATATATATATATGAATACTGTCACTGTTTCCCCAGGCGTGATGCTGGGAGTGCTTCTAAACCGCACCGTGCCTGAAGGTCGCCTCCTGCTGTTCTTCCTGTGCTCTAGCATGGCTCTGCTTTTAGGAGCACTGCTCATGTATGCCGGACTGGAAGTGTTGGGAATCGACCTCTCCTGGTGAGTCAGCAGAACTGCATCTTCACACTGCCCTTCGCCTTCAAACATAAAGGTGCTACAAAAGGGGGTTTCGAGCAAAGCCATAGAAGAGCCACTTTCGGTTCCTTATGTAAAGTTAGCAAAGTTAGCAAAGTTAGCCTAGCATCTCCTTTTTGAAGAAGCACAAAACATGCTTTGGCTGATCGACTGAATCTGGGCTCAGAGATCAATCTCGTTACCTTGATTTGTTGTAGAACTCCTTGGGATAAATAGTCAGATCTGAAGAGCCAAATTAACAAGGAACAGAATCATTCAAATTAAAATAATAATGAAAGAATTGATAAAATGATGAATGAATAAAATTAGAGGATGGCCCAGGTCAGGCTTTGTTAAACAAGTGAAAAAATAGTGAATTTCCTGAAGATATTTTTAATTTCCTAAACACTAAATGCCCCAGAACAACTGAAATGTTGCAGATCTTCATACAGTCATTGAATCTTTGAGTTAAATCAACCCAGAATCTGAGCTGAAGGTGAAGAAATACGTTTTCATTCCTCGATTGATTTTTAATCTGCCAGAAATCTCCAGTGAACGCTGCTGTGCTCAGCCAGCATAGAGCTGCACTCACTTCCAGTTACAGCCTAAAACACAGAGGCCAGAGAGTCCACCATTATACAGAAAGCATACATCTACACCCAGGAGAAGGTGGCCTGGGGGAATGACTACACACTGTAAAACATGTCCGGTGTGCAAATGAATGCCGCCAGGGACCAGTGCGAAAGTTGTGAGCCCATAAATAAGCCCATACACCCTAATGGTCTCCACTCAGTCAGTCAGACTCCAGATGAGCCCAGATTTCTGTAGTATTTAAGGTAAGTTGATTTAAAGAATTCAGAAGAATAAGGCACACCTGGCACATCTGCACGGAGCAAGGCGGGCTTTGCGGTATGTAGATCATATGTAAATGAGGAAGCTCGGCTTGCTTTTGCCTCTGGTCTTGCTGATTAAAGACCAGCGTTTCTAGAATTGGTCCGCACTACCGGTCAAACGTTTTCGCTTTGTTATGGACATTTAAGCTCTGAAATGGTCCCAGGTCCAGCGTCCTCATATGGTACAAGGGTGAGCAATAAACTGGCAGAGCTTTTGAGGGGGGAACGAGCCATTGGTTAACATCTAATAGTTTCCAGCCTTAAGTACGGCTCAATCGTCGTTAAAGCTCGAATCGTCATCCTTTAAGATCCAGGAAGACGGGCATCCAGACTTTTTTCTGTCCTGCACCGAAGTGGTGGAACGAACTTCCCCTGGGGGTCCGAACAGCAGAGTCCAACGCTCGCTGTCTTTACTCTTCGCCCAAGTACAGTCTGGGTTTAGAGAACTACGGTCTCCATACTGACTTGTGTTTAGTAGTTTAGTAGAGCTCTGGTACAGAAAGAAAATTCACAGCAGCATCAGAAGACCAGTTTCTGAGAGTCAGCAGCTTAGCAGTGGAGCAGTCCTCAGTTTCAGCTGTGAAGAGAAGACCTGGAGCTGCAGGCTTGACTGCTGGTGACTGCAGGTGCCAGTTGCCTGCTGTGTTCTAAAACTTTTGACCAGTAGTGTAAATCTGACCTTTTCTGATGCATGCTCTGCTCTGCTCTGTTGTACTGACCACGCCCATCATGCACTACGTCACATTGCCCACTCCCGCCACTCCAGGTCCATTTCGCTGGCCAAAAGATGGTGCTCCAAGTCCGAGTGGGTTCGAATGGACACGGCGCCGTTCTCTTCTCTGACCCGCGACGCCGGATCTTTACTGGGCCTGGGGCTCGCCCAGTTCTGGAAGCCTGGAGGGTGGGCTCTTCCCTGGATACCCAGAACACTCTGCCTGGCCCTCGCCTCCTTGGCGCTCTTCCACATCAGCCGATTCCCGCTGCCCACCGTTCCAGCCCTGCTCTTTTACTCCCTCTTCTTCCTCAAGTACACCATCGTGCCCCAGGTGGTGATGGTGATGGTGCCGGGCCTCGTGCATCTCCTCACGGCCAAACCCAAGAGGGACTAGAAGTGTCCGGCCATCTTACTGACCGAGCACACACTCGCTGTTCCTGTCAGGACTGCTTGTACTGGCGAAGGCTCCTTCCTGAAAGCTGCTGTTGTGACTGAGAGTTCATGTGGAGGACGTTCGGTACGTGCTCTTTACTTTATGGGAAATTCTGCTGTTGTCAACATTGTATAATATTAGGGATGTTCTAATCAATACCTTCACCCCCGATCCAGTCCGAGTACCCTAAAGCTGGCTTCTGGCCGAGACCGATGATAAGGCTTCTAATGCTAACTCTCCATTCCACCTTAAATAGTGCTGCAATCACAGTGCGGACATTCCAACAGCAGAGCGGCACTGCTGCACCATTTAAGGTGGAGCGGCGAGTTCCAGTAAGACGACACTTCTGCTGTGTTTTGCCTGCTGACTGGTAACAGCTCAGATTAAGCTCTGTTTCGTTTGGGTGGCTGTAATTATCTCACTAATGAACGCTGCTCAGGACGGTTAATGGCGCCTAGAGGACACCAGGGGGCGCTCTGCTACAGCGAAACAAAGGATCGGGAGCGGATCCGTTAAAAATGCCAGGATCAGCCCCCGATCCCACGTCACAAGATCGGACCGGGACATCCCTAACATGTATATTTTCAGTGTTGTGCAAAAACCTTGTATCTCCATGTTTTGCTGTTTTCACTTTTCTCCATAATATAAATCTGGCTGTTCTTTATACTGTATCAGAATTCCATGATGAACGGACCAATCGAATCTGTTTACATCCAGGTTTTTTCCTCCTCCTGTAAAGGATGTGATTTGGAGATATGAGGATGTTGCCTGACAGCAACAATAATGTACAAGAAGCACAGATCCTGCGTGGTATCTGCATGATATCTCATTTTCACGCTGGTTTTTCTCACACTGGCAGAAAGCGAACAGTCGGACCCTGTTTTATCGTTTTCTGTAATTATGGGAGTCTAAACCTGTTGGTTGATCATGGCTGGACTCTGAGGGGAGATGTTCAGGTAAAGTTTCAGTTTGAGAGAAAATGAAATCTAAAATTAAAGCCGGACTTTATGTAACAAAATATCAAATTAAAAACAATAATAAAGCAAAATGAGAAAGTTGTTTATGTTGGTTTCAGACTTCAGATCAAGCTTTGTAAAAGTGTTGACATGTGACGTTAGCTTCACGCTAACATGCTACTAGAATCCCACAGTACGGCAGGCAGAAATGATTATTGTTGTTTGATGTTTCCCTCTTATTTTAGCTGAGTTTTGATATTTGTGGCCTGAACTAAAGGCATGGGCCTCGTATATATTTATGTATTTATATATTTATGTATTTATATATTTATGTATTTATATATTTATGTATTTATATATTTATGTATTTATATAGATGTGTGTATAATCTTGTCGCTGTTCCACAAAACCTTCAGTGGAAGTCATTGTCCATTATTGTTCCGTTCATCATGACATGTAGGGCCGGGATGAAGAGCACTTTGATCATTTTGCTACAATTTATCTATTTTCCACAATAATAATACATATAAATATCAAATTATTTAAAACCACACATTACTATTTCCATTTCTAGGTCTCAGAACAAACAACGCGGTAATTAGGACCAATCAACAGTCGGGGAGAGTGTCTTACAACAAACAGTGTGGTAATTCGGACCCTATCACAGTCAGAGGGCGGGTCTTATTAAAAACAAGGCGGTGATTAGGAGCAATCATAGTCAGGGGGCGGGTCTTATTACAAACAAGGCGGTGATTAGGCGCAATCACAGTCAGAGGGCGGGTCTTATTAAAAACAAGGCAGTGATTAGGAGCAATCACAGTCAGAGGGCGGGTCTTATTAAAAACAAGGCAGTGATTGGGAGCAATCATAGTCAGAGGGTGGGTCTTATTAAAAACAAGGCGGTGATTAGCAGTAATCACAGTCAGAGGGCGGGTCTTATTAAAAACAAGGCGGTGATTAGGAGCAGTTATAGTCAGAGGGCGGGTCTTATTAAAAACAAGGCGGTGATTAGGAGCAGTTATAGTCAGAGGGCGGGTCTTATTAAAAACAAGGCGGTGATTAGGAGCAATCACAGTCAGAGGGCGGGTCTTATTAAAAACAAGGCGGTGATTAGAAGCAATCAGTCAGAGGGCGGGTCTTATTAAAAACAAGGTGGTGATTTGGAGTAATCACAGTCAGAGGGCGGGTCTTATTAAAAACAAGGCGGTGATTAGGAGCAATCATAGTCAGAGGGCGGGTCTTATTAAAAACAAGGCGGTGATTAGGAGCAATCACAGTCAGGGGGCGGGTCTTATTAAAAACAAGGCGGTGATTAGGAGCAATCACAGTCAGAGGGCGGGTCTTATTAAAAACAAGGCGGTGATTAGGAGCAATCACAGTCAGAGGGTGGGTCTTATTAAAAACGAGGCAGTGATTAGAAGCAATCAGTCAGAGGGCGGGTCTTATTAAAAACAAGGCGGAGATTAGGAGCAATCACAGTCAGAGGGCGGGTCTTATTAAAAACAAGGTGGTGATTTGGAGTAATCACAGTCAGAGGGCGGGTCTTATTAAAAACAAGGCAGTGATTAGGAGCAATCACAGTCAGAGGGCGGGTCTTATTAAAAACAAGGCAGTGATTAGCAGTAATCACAGTCAGAGGGCGGGTCTTATTAAAAACAAGGCAGTGATTAGGAGCAATCATAGTCAGAGGGCGGGTCTTATTAAAAACAAGGCAGTGATTAGGAGCAATCACAGTCAGAGGGCGGGTCTTATTAAAAACAAGGCGGTGATTAGGAGCAATCATAGTCAGAGGGCGGGTCTTATTAAAAACAAGGCGGTGATTAGGAGCAATCAGTCAGAGGGCGGGTCTTATTAAAAACAAGGCGGTGATTAGGAGCAATCACAGTCAGAGGGCGGGTCTTATTAAAAACAAGGCGGTGATTAGGAGCAATCACAGTCAGAGGGCGGATCTTATTAAAAACAAGGCGGTGATTAGGAGCAATCACAGTCAGAGGGCGGGTCTTATTAAAAACAAGGTGGTGATTGGGACCTATCAAATTTAGGGAGAGGTCTGATTAACATTATGGAGAAAGAAGGTTTTTGCGTATATGCTGTATGTACTGTATATGCTGTATGTACTGTATATGCTGTATGTACTGTATATACTGTATATGCTGTATGTACTTTATATGCTGTATATACTGTATATGCTGTATGTACTATATATGCTGTATGTACTGTATATGCTGTATGTACTGTATATGCTGTATGTACTGTATATACTGTATATGCTGTATGTACTGTATATACTGTATGTGCTGTATATGCTGTATGTACTGTATATACTGTATATGCTGTATGTACTGTATGTGCTGTATGTACTGTATATGCTGTATGTGCTGTATGTACTGTATATGCTGTATGTACTGTATGTGCTGTATGTGCTGTATGTACTGTATGTACTGTATATGCTGTATGTACTGTATGTGCTGTATATACTGTATGTACTGTATGTACTGTATATGCTGTATGTACTGTATGTACTGTATATGCTGTATGTACTGTATATGCTGTATGTACTGTATATACTGTATGTGCTGTATGTACTGTATGTACTGTATATGCTGTATGTACTGTATATACTGTATATGCTGTATATATGGGGGGTGGAGTTAGGGTAACTTTACAGACCAGTGAGGATTAGCTGGGAGTTCAGCCGTACTGCTGGGTGTTGTAGAGAGGGGGCGCTGCTGAGGGAAAGGTTCTGTTAAACGTGTTCGAGCTTCACGGTTTCTCCCTTCCTTCTACTGGACTCGCATTACTCAGCCCTGCCCACGACGCCTTCCCAGGGTTCACAGGCCCGACCCCGGCTCACTGCGTGTTCAGGTTCTGGTCCGTTTCACTGGTTGTTCGGGGCCCTCTGTGCTGAAATGGGGTGAAAGTGTTTTGACTGGTGGCTCTCGTCTCGGTTCAGGGGGGACGTCTGCTGGTACTTACCTTCTCCTGAGTCTGTCCCCGCGTCTCTGGCCTGACTGAGCTTGGTCCTCAGTCCAGGACTAACCTGTACTTATTTACCGTTCCTCAGGTCCTCTACCTGCCTCTACTTCTATCATTCTGGGGTCCAGAGAGCCTGTTAGGGGCCTCAGGTGAGTTGTAGAGGCAAGATCCATGACTGTGACCCTTGCGTACATCACTCCACCAGAACTCTGGTAGAACAGTGTCTCAGGCATCAGGCAGGGTCTTCATCACCATTAGGTGGAGCTTTTAGAGCTTCCACTGTGAGCTCCAGTTCTGACTGGGTGGGGTTATCTAGAACCAGCCCCCGCTCGGAACCTCTTCAGTTACGCAGTGAAGCAGAGGTCCTGGAGCTTTAACCGATTAAACACTGGGAACTATTTCATTTGTTTGTTTTGTCTTTTCTAGTCTTGTCTAGTCTTTACGGTACAGGTGGAGCTACTCAGCCAATCAGATCTGTGCATTATGATGAGCGTAGCGACTCCAGTGAGGGAAAATACACACACAGGAAAGCGGCGAGAGACGAGCGTCCAGACTTTTCCGAACAGCGAGTCCAACACTCGCTGTCCTCTTCTGAGGACTCTTCAGAGTATTGTGAGGATCTTCTGAATTCTGGTCTTTATAAAGTAGCTAAGGGTCTTTCCTGAGTGACGGTGAAGCTCTTCTGTAAGTTGCTCTGCTAAATGCCGTAGATGTAACTCACTTCTGGTTGCAGCAAAGCTCTGAATCTGCAATTTTCCGAAATATTAGGTACCTTTCGATACTCTGTATGCTTCAGTAAACAGGAAATGGCAGTGAGTCGTAATGCTAGAGTTCCGGACCTCGGCTTTAGTAAATGTTCTCTAACTGTGACGTGAAAACCCCTGCAGTAAAGCTTCTATTAAAACCCAATTAAAACTCCACAGCCGAGCCAGGAACCACTCTACCGGTCCTGCTCGCCTGCTGGATCCGCTCCACGTGTAGTTTCCCCTTTTTTCCGAAGAGCGAGGGCAGCCGTTTTAGAGAGCATCTGCGCTCGTAAACGTTCGTAAAACGTTCGTAAAGCGTAAAGCGTGCGGCTTACAGAGAGTACCAGGAGCGCGAGAGAGTGTTTCACATCCATAACTTTAATGATCAGCTTCAATTATAGGCGACGTCGCCTTCCAGGTGATTTCAGGACCAAGGGTGCAGTGAACGACACCCAGCCGAACGAGTTCAGCAGCTTAAACATAATAATAAACGGAGCCTCGGATGCTAGCCTCCCTCTCCGAGGCTCCGGAACGACACATCCGCCGCCGCGCTCGCTTAATAATTAGTCCCCCGCTAATGATAAAAACACATTCTGGTTTATTGTCGTCGTTGAAGTTTGTCACAGCGCTCTGAAAGCTCACATTTACAGACAAGAGAACTCAGCTCAGCAAGCAGGTACATTAAAATCAACTCAACGCAAAAGAAAGGGGAAAAGAAACACTTCAACCCTTCAGAGGTCAGCGGTGTTCGTAGATTAACGCTTGGAGAAGTGAGGGAGAGAGAGAGAGAGAGAGAGAGAGAGAGAGAGGGTGGAATGAACTGTTTGGGCACTGACTTCCTTCGTTCCTCTCGCTTCGCTCAGATAAACATCGGGTAGGCGGCGGCGGCGGCGGCAGCCTGCTCGCCTCGGCTCGCGGGGGGAGAGAACATGCATCTGTATTTACAGCAGAGTAATCTACACTGGAGAAGCATCCCGCACTCATCCGCTCCTCCTCTGGGTTTCCACGTCTAGACGTCTCCCAGAGCGAACAGTTAGGCACCTCCTGATTCTGGCTGAGCTGCGGTGAAGGGGTCATGCTGAAGACAGCGCCCTGTGGAGAACACCTGGCCTAGGGAACCAGTCTGAAGGCCGGCTATACTGCGTTCCACTTCGTACTCTAGATACCTGCCTTGCCCTTCAGCCTGTCCTTTCAGGAGTGTAGGGACGCTACTGAACCCTGGTCTCACCTGCGTCCACACTTCCCCTCCACCTGCCTGCTGCTGTTTCGCAGTTCTGTCTCTCTCTCTCTCTCACTCTCTCTCTCTGGTGAGCAGCCGTAACCCTGGGACACTGAAGAAGAATTAGCTAGAAGAGGGTTATGAATGAATCCATATGCATAAACACATTGGGCTCGTATGTACAGCAAATACAGTGCGCTCTATAAAGGCTATTATATACACGTATTCATCTCTTTTTAAAAACATAGTTTCGCTCTTTTTAAATGACTGCTTATTATTCATTTGCTCAGAAAAAAAGGAAGGAAAAGAAAGTTCAGAATTGCACCACAAGAACTGCTATTTTGCTTCTTTTTTTTTCTAGGACACCTAATTCACAAATAATGTTCCAGTGTTTACCGTATGTTAGTGTTTTTCCCCCTCGTTGTACACGCCCACACCCGCCCACCCCAAACAAAAGGATTCACAATCATCAGCATGAAATTAATAAAGTGCTCTCTTTCCTCAGGACTTTCACAGGCAGACAGTGCAGCAAAAAAAAAAAAAAGAATAATAATAATATTAATATTAATTAAAAATGTCACTCAAAAGGTTTCAAGGTTAAAACAAATACTGTAGCTAAATATACTAATGCTTTCATATCTGAGAACAATACAGTAACTGGTAACTGCTGTCTGGAAAAAGAAAGAAAAGAACAAAAATAAGGAACTCGTACTATTAGCAACTATCTTTCACTCCCCTGAAGCATTGTGGAGCGAGGCATGTACAACCTTCTGACCCCGGCGAGATCTGTGAAATCTGTTCACGGAAGGTGACGTAGGTAGATCCTGACGGCTCGCTTTCCAGTTCCGTAATCCGTTTGTCCGCTGTGATCCGGCATTAAAAACCCAGAAGCTTCCTCTGGACCGGGAAAGGTTCGTACATTCCCCTCTCTAAACCCATAAACTCTGAATCTGCATTTCCCCAAAATATTCGGCACCAGCAGGTCCCGTTTCTCCAGGAAACCAAAAGATACAAAAATAAAGACGAGCCAAAATAAAACACTGACGGAAACTGTTCGTATTTGGAGATTCTCAGTTATAAATATTCCTTTGTTTTCCTTCTGCAACTACAGCTTAGTGGTTTAGGTATTTCTGGCGGTTTGAGAGGTTGTCTTCTTTATTAGGCGGCGGCGAGCAATCCGGCGCCATGTAACCGTGGAAGGCCTAGCGATCCCGCTTTGACTCGCCTAGCGCAGAGAGGGAAGGAGCCGAGCACGCCTTCGATTCTCGAGGAGTCCCTGACTCGCGCAGTCCCGTCCACTTCAGACTCTCACTCATTCATACAGGGTAAGAACTGCAAGACACACACTGCTCCTGGACCTGTGCGAGTGAGCGAGCGAGCGCTTGTGGCTTTGATTCAGGGAAGGTTCAGAAATGTGCTTTCACGTAATGTGCAGAGCTGTAAAGAACATTCAGTAGTTAGGATCATATTCCAGGACTTCGGAAATCCCACAGTCAGTAAGTCTTTCGCTCCAGTGCTAAAATGGAACCTCGGTACTAAAACAAGCTTAGGCCCCAAACATATCTGAAATAGGCACAGATCAGGGCATCAGCGCTATCGTCTACGAAGCTGCAATGCATCTACGTTACCTTCCCTGGTTTGGTAGAGTTTCAAATACTGACTTGTTTTAATTGCCTGTTTACACCTTCACCCACCCTCTCACATCAACACACACACACACACACACTCACACATACACACTCGCTCACTCATTCACTCACACACTCACACACTCTTTAACGCCACACCGGCCTCTTTACACGTTCGACTCCACAAAAGGTCTCTTTGGTTTGATGGGCGAGGTGGGGCCTTGTCTGGCATCACGCGAGAGCTGGCGGTACATGTTCTCCTGGTACGCTTGCGCAACAGGCATCGTCCGTGCCACCTTCACATCCTGGTACGTGGGCACCTGACTAACCCGCTCCAAGAGATCCCGGTCGCGGGCCCCTCCGTTAGCCAGCTTGCCCAGAGACGAGGGCTGCGGCTGGACGTAGTACTCGTCCTCCAGCATGTGGCCGTTTTGTGCGTTGTTGGTCTTGTTGTAGTAGGCGATGTTGCCTAGCGAGGTGGGTGGGCTGTAGGAGGAAGCGGTGGACGCCTGGTGAATCAGGTTCCCGGGCGACGTGGGGCTGGTGATGACATTGTCGAGGGGCGCCACAGGCCAGGCACGTGACGGCTGGTGCAGGTACTGCTGCTGAGTCCGTGCCGTCTTGTCAATGATGCCCATGAAGGGCGTGGTCCTGGAGCGGGCCGGCTCACTGGGGTACAGGCCGCTCTGCGAGGGAGACAGCGAGGACGGCTCGTCGAAGCTGCGCTCGTACGCCACCTGTAGGGGAATCTCCATCTGGGCCATGGAGGAGGAAGGCCTGAAGCCGGGGCCCAAGTTGGCACTGGAGCCTGAGGAGATGTTGCTGCTGGAGGGGGAGAAACGCAGGCCCACGCTCTGTGAGTGGATGAGGGGTCGGGGGGTGGGCACGTGCTGCTTCAGGTCTCCTGTGTTGGCACTAATGGGTCTTCGCACCAGGTGTGGAATCTCAGGCGAGCCTAGCTGACAAGGGGGCATGGAGGACACTGCCACAGCTCTCTCCAGCTCATGCTTGGAGACGGGGTAGTACGCTGCCGACTGGCTACGGCTGATCTGGGGCGTCTGACTGAAGCGCATGCCTCCCGGGCCTCCGGTCGTGGATCGGTACGCTGAAGCCGGACGTTGAGGGACATCGTCTTTCCCAACACTTGACTCGTGGACTCCACCGGGCCCACCTCGCCGGTCGTGTTGGCAAAGGGCACCCACACTCAGACTGGACTGCACCTGAGACATGGACCTTCCATCCAGGGAAGGCTGGTACACCAGCCGGGCCTCGCGCTCCCTCTCACGCTCCACATCCATGGAGCTGCCTTGGTACCTGCTGCTGAGTGGGTGGGCCAGCTGGCCGTAGACACCGGTCCCAGGCTGGCTAGTGCGCACAATCTGAGCCACAGAGGGCTGCAGCCGGTGTCCCTGAGCCTGGTGGTGCTGGGACGACTGGGAACACTGGGATGGCTGGGACTGGAGCTGAAAGGAGCGCTGGCTGCTCATTTTGGACAGGGGTGACTTGGGGCGGCTGGGCAAAGGCTCCTGCTGGTAGCGGACCGGGGATCCCGACTGGGAGCGGTAGAGACAGACGCTCTCCATGGGCGGGCTCGCTCTGTACGGTGCTCCGCGGCGAAGAGGGGAAGGTGGGGGGCTCTGGTAGTCCATCCCCTGACCCCCACTACCCATGGGGGGAGGGCTGAAGCGGTAGGAGGCCTGGTGGGCCGGAGAGGTGTGTGGAGGACTGTGGCGGTAATGGGAGTTCTGGTGTGTGGGCGAGACGCATGGCGAGGTGGACTGGTAGCTCTGATGAGTTGGGGATGACATAGAGGTGGGGCTAGGGTGGAACTCAAATTCCTGGCCTCCTGTTAGGTAGGCAGCCTCGTGAGGGACAGGGGAGAGGGGAGGGCTGTGGATGATTGGCAGGCTTCCTGGGTTAGCGCGTGGTTCAGGAGGAAGACCAATGGACACTCCCTCCAGCTCCTGTTCTAGGAAGTCATCGTCTTCAAACAGGTCCTGAACTGGTTCCATGTCGTCTAGCCGTGGTTCAGGGGGAGGGGTGTGATGAGGTGGCTCCTCGTCTTCCTCCACAGGTAAGGGAGAAGGAGGTGGGGATGGTGGGGGCTCAAGTTCTGGCTCTTCTGTCTGGGTGACTTGCCGGCACTCTTCATCTACGCGTTGCAGGAGCCGCAGAATCTCGCGGTTATTGGGACACACCTTCAAGGCTTCCCTGAGGTCCTCGAGAGCTTCGGAAAACTGCCTGCGGTGCAGATAGAAGGGAATCACAATTTCATACCTGAGGAACGGCCATCGGTTTACTTCAAATGACGACATACTACATGAAGTCAGGCAACTGCCGTCTGTGTACATAAGAAGATTTGTCTTTTTTACTCGGCAACCGTGTGACATTCGGACCAGCGACAGTCAGGGGGCGTTTTCAGACTTGGTTAAGGTTATTTTGAAGTTTACTGCCAGCAAAACTGACGTCCTACCTGCTGCTGCGTTTAGCGCGGGCTCTTGCGTAGTACGCCTCATACGATTTGGGTTTCAGCTCTAGAGCTTTGGTAGCAAACTCTTCCGCCATCCCAAAGTCCTTGGAGGAGAAAACAAAAAAGGACAAAGTCACTCAAATTACGAAACGACTCGACATTCAACACTTACCTTGTCTTCCACGTTCTGATAAAAGCACTGCTTTCTATACCACTGTGGCTTTTATGGCCCTCGAGGGGTCACCTACAGTGTAAAGTCGTAGGATTCGTGGTAGGCCACTCTTTCACAGTGCTCTCTTATGTTAAGGATCTTGAAAAGGGTTCGTGTTGGTAATTGGGTATTGATAGGTGAAAGTGAATGGCAGCACAGGAAGGGAGGAGCCCATCTGCGGAGGGTAGAGTACAGGCTGGGCCATGTGTGTAACCCTAGCTGTGAGGTACAGGATGTTGTCCTCGTCCTGTATTGTAAGTCATTTCCTTTTTCAGTAATTTGCAGGTGTTTTGAGGTCTTCAAGTCTACCAAACCACCCGTTAAGTAGCACTCTCCCAATCTATGACATGTAATGCTCCCAACACTGGTAAGGTGAGGACACTGCCTTTAGAAACAGGTACCCAGCTCTGATGCATCGGCTAGCAGACGCTCGTGCCGACCAGCATCACACTGAAGTGATGTGGGGGGAGAGAGAGAGAGATCTACCCACCCACCCATACGCAGCAAGTCCAATTGTGCTCTCTCAGGCTCCGGCTGCTGACAGCGGGCAGCAAGACCCGGGATTGGAACCTGCCAGCGATCCTCTGTGTCATAGTGGCGGCACCTTAGTCCGCTGGAGCACTCAGAGCTCGCCTGAATTGTTCTAAGACGGGCGACTTATACTCACGTTCATTTTCCTACGGCAGCGAGACAAGTTGAGGAACAGAGACACTTTGAGCTCTCGGAAGGTCTTCAAGTCTTCACTGAAGCCCTCCCGAGGGAACTTCTTCAGAGCGTACTGATAGCGCTGGGCGGCCTCCTTCACTTTGCCTTTCTGTACCGCACAAACAGGACGGTTAAAGCCAGGGATTACCAACACCTCCTAAACACGACACATCACAGCCAGTAAAGCAGGGAGATGCTGGAAGCAGACCTTGTAGAAACCGTCTCCCTCCTCGATGAGTTTCCTCAGCAGGATGATCATGATGTCTGGTTTGGAGGTCGCCATCGCCCACGTTGCTGGACCTAGGGTCAACAGGATGCATGATGGGTAAGAATGAAGAACAAAGGGCTCGAGAGGGGGAGAAAGAGAGGGAGGAGAGACGGCGCAGGGTGCTCTGGACAACATGGACGACCATAAAGAGGGACAACCAGACACGAGATGAGGGAAAGAGACAGATGTCTTCTGCACACAGCCACAATTTTCTTTGGTGACCTTTAACTGTATCGAGGACACTGTTCATCATGGACAGAAATACCGCACTCATATGGTAACAACAACAACAACAAACGGAATAAACAAAAGTGCACGAAATAAAGAACAACGACGACACCAAGGGAAACAGAACGGACAAAGCATGGCCTCCACAACGATGCGGTTTCAGCTCAAGAGACGTTTTCCTGCGTCTTCCTCAGAGACGGTCACTCGAACTGAAACAAAGGAATCGGAGCAAATGGAGACGAGCAGGCAAATGGACGGCAGACAGACAGACCTGTGTGGCAGGTGGGATTCAGCTTAACGCCCCTAAACTCAGGTGATCTTGATTGATCGCTGACCCCAGACGTCCATAAGCCAAGATCAAGCAGTGTGGTGTCTGACAGGAAGTGCTAGGTGCTAACGGTGCTAACGAACACTGGATACAGGCCTGAGTGCTGAGTGTGTATTAGCTGCTAAGAGTGATGAAAGGCTACGTAAGCTAGCTCATGGGTTTATGTTCGGGTGCACAGGCTGAAGCAGGTCACGCCGTCTTCTAGACCACATCCAACCTATCCAACATCTGAAGATCTGCCGCATTCGGACAGGACTAATCTCTGAGAACCTCTGAGAATAATAACATGTAATAAAGTGTATTGTTTGTTAGCAACATTAGCCTAGCATCTCCTGTTGTAAACTTAAGAAGCACACGTCAGATACCGAACGCCTTGATCAATCGATTGAATCTAAGCTCAGTGATCAATCACGGACATTTCGTCCAAATATTCGTTAAAATAACGGCTGGTGTAGTTTTTTCGCAGTAGGTTCCTTAAGATAAGCTACTGACTCATCCCCCCATCTCATCATCTGGAACCATTATCAGTCATAAGGACTGTTGATCTATTCAGGCTCCGCCCACAAATATGTTCTTTTACAGCTACTTTTTCAGGTTGGAAATTAAATTTATTCATGAAAGAGAATCTGGAGAATTCGGTCGGGACATTATTCCAGAGTGGCCCTTTCGCACATGCAGCGTACAGTAGGGAACAGTAGAGTACAGTAGCGTACAGTAGGGAACAGTAGCGTACAGTAGAGTACAGTAGGGAACAGTAGCGTACAGTAGAGTACAGTAGGGAACAGTAGAGTACAGTAGGGAACAGTAGCGTACAGTAGGGAACAGTAGAGTACAGTAGGGAACAGTAGCGTACAGTAGGGAACAGTAGCGTACAGTAGAGTACAGTAGGGAACAGTAGCGTACAGTAGGGTACAGTAGAGTACAGTAGGGAACAGTAGAGTACAGTAGGGAACAGTAGCGTACAGTAGGGAACAGTAGCGTACAGTGGAGTACAGTAGGGAACAGTAGCGTACAGTAGGGAACAGTAGAGTACAGTAGCGTACAGTAGAGTACAGTAGGGAACAGTAGAGTACAGCCGGGGGTCTGCTGTTCTCACTACAGGAGATGTTCCTCAGGGTCTAGGCGAGGGGGGGGGCGCCGGTGTTGCGTATGCTCACCCTAGTCCCGTCCAGTGTGTCTAATACAGTGTGTTCCCTCTAGGACTGTTTACAGCAGCAGCAGCGCAGACCCACCACCCCTGCCCCCGCCCCGCCCCCCGGAGGTGAGCGTGAAAAGGTACGATAATTAGGAAAGGCAACACTGTACTAGGACGGTCCGTTAGAGAGGCCTCGTTGATGCTCTCCTGACATTCAGGATGCTGTAACCCTGCACCCTAACCTTAGTCCTAACCTTAAACCTAACCCTAACCTTAACCTCAAATCCAACCTTAACCCTAACCCCATCCTGAATATTTTAGGGTTCTGCTGACGGTTAGGTTTAGATTTAAGGTTAAAGTTAGGATTTAAGGTTTAGGTTAGAGTTAGGGTTAGATTTAAGGTTTAGGTTAGAGTTAGGGTTAGATTTAAGGTTTAGGTTAGAGTTAGGGTTAGATTTGAGGTTTAGGTTAGAGTTAGGGTTAGATTTAAGGTTTGGGTTAGAGTTAGGGTTAGATTTAAGGTTTAGGTTAGAGTTAGGGTTAGATTTAAGGTTTGGGTTAGAGTTAGGATTAGATTTAAGGTTTAGGTTAGAGTTAGGGTTAGATTTAAGGTTTGGGTTAGAGTTAGGGTCAGATTTAAGGTTTAGGTTAGATTTGAGGTTTAGGTTAGAGTTAGGGTTAGATTTGAGGTTTAGGTTAGAGTTAGGGTTAGATTTAAGGTTTAGGTTAGAGTTAGGGTTAGATTTAAGGTTTGGGTTAGAGTTAGGGTTAGATTTAAGGTTTAGGTTAGAGTTAGGGTTAGATTTGAGGTTTAGGTTAGAGTTAGGGTTAGATTTAAGGTTTGGGTTAGAGTTAGGGTTAGATTTAAGGTTTAGGTTAGAGTTAGGGTTAGATTTAAGGTTTGGGTTAGAGTTAGGGTTAGATTTAAGGTTTAGGTTAGAGTTAGGGTTAGATTTGAGGTTTAGGTTAGAGTTAGGGTTAGATTTAAGGTTTAGGTTAGATTTAAGGTTTAGGTTAGAGTTAGGGTTAGATTTGAGGTTTAGGTTAGAGTTAGGATTAGGATTTAAGGTTTAGGTTAGATTTAAGGTTTAGGTTAGAGTTAGGGTTAGATTTGAGGTTTAGGTTAGAGTTAGGATTAGGATTTAAGGTTTAGGTTAGATTTGAGGTTTAGGTTAGAGTTAGGATTAGGATTTAAGGTTTAGGTTAGAGTTAGGGTTAGATTTAAGGTTAAGGTTAGAGTTGGGGTTAGATTTAAGGTTTAGGTTAGAGTTAGGGTTAGATTTGAGGTTTAGGTTAGAGTTAGGGTTAGATTTAAGGTTTAGGTTAGAGTTGGGGTTAGATTTAAGGTTTAGGTTAGAGTTGGGGTTAGATTTAAGGTTTAGGCTAGAGTTAGGGTCAGATTTGAGGTTTAGGTTAGAGTTAGGGTTAGATTTAAGGTTTAGGTTAGAGTTAGGGTTAGATTTAAGGTTTGGGTTAGAGTTAGGGTCAGATTTAAGGTTTAGGTTAGATTTGAGGTTTAGGTTAGAATTAGGGTTAGATTTGAGGTTTAGGTTGAAGTTAGATTTAGGGTTAATTTTAGGTTTTAGGGTTGATTCAAGGGTAAGGTTGGGATGAGGGTTAGATATAAGTTAAATGTAAACGTTTAGGGTTAGGATTTAATGTTTAGGTTAGAGTTGGGGTTTGATTTGAGGTTTAATTTGGAGTCAGATTAAGGTTAAGATTAGGGTTAGATTTAAGGTTTAGGATAGGGTAAGAATTTTAGGTTAGGATTTTAGGTTAAGGTTTAGGGTTAGAATTTAAGTTAAAGGTTAAGGTTTTGGGTTAAAGTAAGGATTAGGGTTAAGGTTAGGATATAAGGGTAAGGTCAGGGTTAGGGTTTTAGGTTAATATTAAGGTCAGGTTTAGGATTTTAGGTTAAGGTCAGGGTTAGGATTAGGATTTTAGGTTAAGGTCAGGGTTAGGATTTTAGGTTAAGATTAAGGTCAGGTTTAGGATTTTAGGTTAAGATTAAGGTCAGGTTTAGGATTTTAGGTTAAGGTCAGGGTTAGGATTTTAGGTTAAGATTAAGGTCAGGTTTAGGATTTTAGGTTAAGGTCAGGGTTAGGATTAGGATTTTAGGTTAAGGTCAGGGTTAGGATTTTAGGTTAAGGTCAGGGTTAGGATTTTAGGTTAAGATTAAGGTCAGGTTTAGGATTTTAGGTTAAGGTCAGGGTTAGGATTAGGATTTTAGGTTAAGGTCAGGGTTAGGATTTTAGGTTAAGGTCAGGGTTAGGATTTTAGGTTAAGATTAAGGTCAGGTTTAGGATTAAGATTAGGTGCAGGAAACATTCATTAGACAGTGATTTACATTCAGCTTTGAGTTCAGTTGAAGGTTAGCTGAAGGTCAGGTGAGCATCTACGAGGCACCTAAACTGGACCATCCAGGTGAAGTGATGCCCTTAACTGTCCCTCTCCTCTCCGTCTTTACCTCTCCCTCCGTCCCGTCAGGTGCAATAGGAGGACTGGGTCCTCTTCCTGTGTGCAGCGTTTCAATTTAAAAGTCCTCTCAGAGTTCAGTAATAGCGCATGACCGGGACTCGAACCAGCGACCCTCTGGGCCCCTAAAAGAACACAATTGTGGGCGGAGCCTGGCTAGCTGAGCTTTGGGGGTCTGGTTACAGCGGCGTCTAAATCCCACCAGCCACCAAAGATGTGAACAGAAGCAGGACAGAACACACTGGAGGAGGGCTGTCAGAAAGCCTGCTGGGACATGAGGCTTCCCCACCGGGAGCGTTACCTCCTCTGTGCCGACTCGGCAACGTCTGACATCCTGCGGCCGGAGGTCAGGGTGCAAAGGTCAAAGGTCAGGAGCAAGGGCGAGCGAGGGTGAGGAGGGGTGGGGTGGCGTGAGCGGCACAATCGGAAGGGGGGAGGAGGGAGGGGGAGGGGTGGAGGAGGGGGAGAAGGAACACAAAAAGAAGCAGCTGTGAGAGGCAGCGAACAACAGCTCCAGCCAAAGAAAGAGAAAGAACCAAATAACAAACAGCAGCACCGCCACAACCACCGGTAACACGGCAACCAGAGCGAGAGAGAGAGAGAGAGAGAGACTGAGGGAGTGTAAGTGAGAGAGTGAGTAAGAGAGAGGGTAAAAAAGAGCAAGAGAGAGTGAGAGTGTGAGTGTAAGTGAGTGAGAGTGAATAAGAGTGAGTGAGAGAGTGACAGTGAAAGAGCAAGAGAGTGAGAGTGTAAGTGAAAGAGTGAGTGAGAGTGAATAAGTGAGAGTGAGGGAGAGAGAACGAGAGTGAGTGAGAGAGTAAGAGAGAGTGAGTGAGAGTGAATAAGAGTGTCAGAGAGAGTGAGAGTGAGTGAGTAAGAGAGAGAGCAAGAGAGGGTGAGTGAGAGAGAGTGAGTACAAGAGAGTTTGTGTCAGAGTGTGTGAGAGTAAGTGAGAGAGCAAGAGAGTGTGAGTGGCAGTGAGTGAGAGAGTGTGAAAGAGTGTGTGAGGGAGAGAGAAAGAGCAAGAGAGTGAGTGACAGAGAGAGCAAGAGAGGGTGAGTGAGAGTAAGAGAGAGTGAGAGAGTGAGGGAGAGAGTGAATAAGAGAGAGTAAGAGAGTGACAGAGAGAGAGTGAGAGTGAGTAAGAGAGAAAGTGTGTGTGTGAGAGAGAGTAAGTGAGAGTGAATGACAGAGAGAAAGAGCAAGAGAGGGTGAGAGTAAGAGTGAGTGTGAGAGTATGAAAGAGTGTGAGTGAGAGTGAATTAGAGAGTGAGTGTGAGGGAGAGAGTAAGTGACAGTGAGTGACAGAGAGAGCAAGAGAGGGTGAGTGAGAGTAAGAGAGAGAGTGTGAGAAGGAGAGAGAGTAAGTGAGAGTGGGTGACAGAGAGAGAGCAAGAGAGGGTGAGTGAGAGTAAGAGAGAGAGTGTGTGTGAGAGAGACTGAGAGAGGGTGAGTGAGAGTAAGAGAGAGAGTGTGTGTGAGAGAGACTGAGAGAGGGTGAGTGAGAGTAAGAGAGAGAGTGTGTGTGAGAGACTGAGAGAGTGTAAGTGAGAGTAAGAGAGAGTGTGTGTGAGAGAGACTGAGAGAGTGTAAGTGAGAGTAAGAGAGAGTGTGTGTGAGAGAGACTGAGAGAGTGTAAGTGAGAGTAAGAGAGAGTGTGTGTGAGAGAGACTGAGAGAGTGTAAGTGAGAGTAAGAGAGAGTGTGTGTGAGAGAGACTGAGAGAGTGTAAGTGAGAGTAAGAGAGAGTGTGTGTGAGAGAGACTGAGAGAGTGTAAGTGAGAGTAAGAGAGAGTGTGTGAGAGAGACTGAGAGAGTGTAAGTGAGAGTAAGAGAGAGTGTGTGTGAGAGAGACTGAGAGAGTGTAAGTGAGAGAGAGTGTGAGGGAGAGTAAGAAAGAGAGTTTGCGTGAGTGAGAGTGAATAAGAGAAAGTGAGAGAGTAAGAGTGAGTGTGAGGGAGAGTGCAAGTGAAAGAGAGAGTGAGTGAGAGTAAGAGAGTGAGTTACAGATAGAGAGCAAGAGAGAGAAAGTGAGAGAGAGTTTGTGTGAGAAAGTGAGTGAATAAGAGAGTGAGAGTGAGTGAGAGAGTGTAAGTGAGAGTGAGTGACTAAGAGTAAGAGAGAGACAGCGTGAGAGAATGACAGAGAGAGAGTAAGTGACTGAGTCAGAGCTTGAGAGAGAAAGAGTGACTGGGAGTGAGTGACAGCGAGAGTAAGAGAGCAAGTGAGAGTGTGAGTGACAGAGTGAAAGAAAGTGTGACTGAGAGTAAGAGATCGAGAGAGTGAGTAAGAGAGTGTGAGTGAGAGAGAGGGAGTGACAGAGAAAGAGAGTGTGAGTAGGAGCGAGTGAGTGAGAGATTGAGAGAGCTAGTGCGAGAGAGTGAGAGAGAGTGAGAGAGTGAGAGGGGAGGAATAATGCACAGCTAGATTTACTGCTTAAAGAGACTCTTCAGCAAAATCATCTAATAAACAGAACCAGTCAAAAGTTTGGACACACCTGGTTGAACATGAGCTGACCATCTTCAGAACATCTGACCCCAACGCTAGAGTGTCCGTAGTTTTAAAAAGAGGACACTGGGGACACGGCACAGTATTCACTGCAGTTAGGATGTGGTGGCTGGGGGGCGGGGGGTTTAGTAGGCCTAAGTTGTAGGACCATGACCATGTGTGTGTGAGGGTGTGTGTGTGTGTGTGTGTGTGTGTGTGAGGGTGGGAATACTTCCCAGACCCTACAGTATGCTAATGTTCATTAATACACATTTACTCATTTAGCAAAACCAATAAATATCCTTAACAGCCTAGAACCTACAGCTTAGGCCTACTGGACCCCCCAGCCCAACATCCTACCTGCAGTGGATCCCCGTGTCCTCTTTTTTTAAACTATGCAAAATATGGACACTAGAATTCTGATCAGACGATGATGATCAGCACAGTTCAACCTGGTGTGTCCAAACTTTTGACTGGTACTGTACACTATATCCCTGTTAGACAGACGTAGTCAATCAGCCAAGACACAATTAGTCTGATTAGAATTAGACTGAGACAAGACCAAGACAAGACCAAGTCCTAATGATAGTGAGACAGAGACAAGACCAAGTCCTAATGATAGTGAGACAGAGACAAGGCCAAGTCCTAATGAGAGCGAGACTAAGCCAAGACCAAGTCAAGACCTAGTCCTAATGAGAGCGAGACTGACTGAAGACCAAGTCCTAATGAGAACGAGAAAGAGACAAGACCAAGTCCTAATGAGAGTGAGACAAAGACAAGGCATATTCCTAATGAGAACAAGACTAAGTAAAGACCAAGTCCTAATGAGAGTGAGACAAAGACAAGAGCCTATTCCTAATGAGAGCGAGACAGAGACAAGACCTATTCATAATGAGAGCAAGACAAAGACAAGACCAAGTCCTAATGAGAGTGAGACAGAGACAAGACCAAGTCCTAATGAGAGCAAGACAAAGACAAGACCAAGTCCTAATAAGAGCGAGACAAAGACAAGACCAAGTCCTAATGAGAGCGAGACAAAGACAAGAGCCTATTCCTAATGAGAGCGAGACAAAGACAAGAGCCTATTCCTAATGAGAGCGAGACAAAGACAAGACCAAGTCCTAATGAGAGCGAGACAAAGACAAGACCAAGTCCTAATGAGAGCGAGACAAAGACAAGAGCCTATTCCTAATGAGAGCAAGACAAAGACAAGACCAAGTCCTTATGAGAGTGAGACAAAGACAAGACCTAGTCCTTATGAGAGCGAGACAAAGACAAGACCAAGTCCTAATGAGAGCGAGACAAAGACAAGAGCCTATTCCTAATGATAGCAAGACAAAGACAAGACCAAGTCCTAATGATAGCGAGACAAAGACAAGACCAAGTCCTAATGAGAGCAAGACAAAGACAAGACCAAGTCCTAATGAGAGCAAGACAAAGACAAGACCAAGTCCTAATGAGAGCGAGACAAAGACAAGACCAAGTCCTAATGAGAGCGAGACAAAGACAAGAGCCTATTCCTAATGAGAGCGAGACAAAGACAAGAGCCTATTCCTAATGAGAGTGAGACAAAGACAAGACCTAGTCCTTATGAGAGTGAGACAAAGACAAGACCTAGTCCTTATGAGAGCGAGACAAAGACAAGACCAAG